>NC_053495.1:24702871-24972871 GCF_905171775.1 Rana temporaria | reverse complement strand
TTGTTTTGGGCACAACGTTGCATGACCGCGCAATTACCAGTTAAAGTAGCGCAGTGCTAAATAGCAAAAAATTACCTGGTCATGAAGAGGGGTAAAATCTTCCATTGGTCAAGTGGTTAATATGCCTGTATTTAGACCGGTAGGGTGCAGTTATGGATGACTGTGATGAATTTAAATTTGTCCTTGTTGTTACGAATACATTATTCAGGGAAACCAATAAATAAATGACAAATTACACAAAGGTTAATATATTTAAATTGGAGTTTTTTTTTGTATACATTTTGTATACATTTTGGAAAGTTATAGCAGTGCACTTCCCCAGGCAATCTAAAAATAAATGTGAACTCAGGACATACAGTGGCGTCGTGTAGTACTCTCAGTGGGATTATTACGCCTTTCCAACAAAGTGAAAATTATCACAGGAGTTCTCCCAGCATATAAAGTGAGAAAGCTAACATTTATAACCACTCTGTATTAATAATACATACTAAGGTGGGGAGAGGAGGGAAAATGGCTGAATGATACCTGCTGACCCCATTGCTGAAGGCGCCATTTTTTTTTCTGACCATTATTTACGCAGCAGTCACTTCTGCTTCATTTATTCCCGAAGAGACATACAGAATATATTCTGCAATAGATGCTTATTATCTGCACATGCGCAGGTCTTAAACCCCTAGGGCCAGATTCATGTAGATTTGCGGCGGCGTATCGTATCCCGTTTACGTTACGCCGCCGCAAGTTTCCAGCGTAAGTGCTTGATTCACAAAGCACTTGCGTGTAAACTTTCGACAGCGTAGCGTAAAGCCGTCCGGCGCAAGCCCGCCTAATTCAAATGGGGCGTGTACCATTTAAATTAGGCGCGTTCCCGCGCCGAACGTTCTGCGCATGCTCCGTTTGGAAATTTCCTGCCGTGCTTTGCGCGAAATTACGGCGCCCCGACGTGTTTTTTGAACGGCGACGTGCGTAGCGTACTTTTGTATTCCCGGACGTCTTACGCAAAAAACGACGGCCATACTTTAACATGGATGGTGTAATTTTACACCATCTAAATAGCACACTTAACTTTACGACGGGAAAAACTGACGTAAGAGAATGCGACGAACGCGCGTACCTTCGTGGATTGCCGTAAACAGCTAATTAGCATACCCGACGTTGGAAAACGACGCGAACTCCACCGAGCGGCCGCCGGAGAATTACACCTACGATCCGAAGGCGTATGAAGCCGTACGCCTGTCGGATCTATGCCAAAAGCCGTCGTATCTTGGTTTGAGGATTCCAAATCAAGATACGACGCGGCAAATTTGAAAATACGCCGGCGTATCAGTAGATACGCCGGCGTATTTCTGCTGTGAATCTGGCCCCTAGTGCCTAACCTGTGGCCCAGAGGACCACATACAGCCCTGTGGCATATGGTGTGCAACCATCAGACTTTAGTGCAGGGGTAGGCAACCTGGGGCCCTCCAGCTGTTGCAAAACTACAAGTCCCATCATGCCTCTGGGAGTAATTGTAACTGGCAGCCTTGCAATGCCTCATGGTAAATGTAGTTTCACAACAGCTGGAGGGCCCCAGGTTGCCTACCCCTGCTTTATTGGGAACATTGATTAGGGTAATAGCATCGATCTCTACTAGCCTCATGTTCCCAGTTTCGTATTGTTTTCTGCAGCATATTCCCAGCCAAAAATGTATCACGCCCGCACTCCCTGACCCCTATTTTTTTCTAGTTCAGGGGTCCTCAACCCCCGGGCTGTGGACCAGTGCCGGTCCATGGCTTGCTAGGTGCCGGTTATCTGCCAATATGGTTCCGGCTATCATGAAAGTTCCTGCGCAGGCGCAATCTGATCTGCCGATATGGTTTCGGCTAACGAGAAAGTTCCTTTAAGGACTGCGCAGGTGCAAACTTGCCGACGGAAATCTCCGAACCTCGGCAGGCATCCAGGGTGACGTGGATTTAGAGGAAAGTGGCCAGTCGGCCTCACGTCCTCGCTTCGCTCGGATGGCTCACTCCACTCGCTCGGCCTCCTGGCTCTCTTTTTTAACATCCTCCAATCCACGGGGATGTTAAAGAATGAGCCTGGATGCCGGGCAAGGTCTGCGCAGTCCTTGAAGGAACCTCCCCGTTAGGGGAAGCTTAAGGACAAGTCATCTGGCCACACTGCAGGGGTTGGTAATGGGCAGAGCAAACCAGTACAACCTGCACTGCCACTCTCTGAACACCAGAGGGCGGCCACTCCCCTTTCCCCTAGCACCACTATTCCCTTCTCTCTCTGTGGTCATGAAAAAGGAGAAGAGGAGGGAGGAGAGGCAGGCTGGGGACAGGGTCCTATAGCACTGGTGATACCCAGTCTGCGCCATCCCCATATCCCAGAGGTGACAGGCTGCAACCATCACCCCCCCCCGAGTTGACAGGCTGCAACCCCCCCTTCCCCGGGTGATAAGCTGCAACCACCACACACCCCCAGGTGATAAGCTGCGTCCCCCTGAGATGTCTGGCTGCAACCACCACACGCCCCCAGGTGATAAGCTGCATCCCCTTGAGATGTCTGTCTGCAAACACCACACAGTTGACAAGCTGTAAACCCCCTCCCCCAAGGTGACAAGCTGCACCCCCCCCCCCATCCGTCAAGGAATTGACTCCCGAGTGGATGGTCCCTGGTGCCAAGGAGGTTGGGGACCACTGTTTTGGTAGGTCTGCAGTTTCTGACAGTCTTCTCAAGCATTGCATATATTAAACATTATGTGTGGCCCTTTGGTGATGTCAGGGGCCACATTTTGAGGCCCAATTTAGCTCATAAGTTGACAACCACTGTCTTACACCATCCTATGTTGGCCAATCAAGATAGCTAAAGTCAACGACCCTTCACAAATCACCTCTTTCCTCTTCTTCACCTAAAATGCTGATCATAGTGGATGGGTACATACACATTGTGCTGTATGCTTTGCCTTTTCTACCACTAGACATGATATTGTATAACAAAAAGAATACTAATAGCTAGATTCAGAGAGAGTTAAGTTGGCGTAACTCTGAATCTGCGCCGTTGTAAATTTAAGCGTATTCTGGAAACCAGATACGCTTAAATTAGGATAAGATACGAGTGGCGTAAGTCTCCTACGCCGTTGTATCTTAGGGTGCAATATTTAGGCTGGCCACTAGGTGGCGCTTCCGTTGAGTTCGGCGTAGAATATGTAAATGCCTAGATACGCCGATTCACAAACGTACGTGCGCCCGTCGCAGTAAAGATACGCTGTTTACGTAAGGCGTTTTCCGGCGTAAAGTTATTCCATCAAATAGCTGGCCTAGTCAATGTTAAGTATGGCCGTCGTTCCCGCGTCAAAATTCAAAAATGCTTACGTCGTTTGCGTAAGTCGTCCGTGAATAGGGATGGACGTAATTTACGTTCACGTCGAAACCAATACGTCCTTGCGGCGTACTTTGGAGCAATGCACACTGGGATATGTACACGGACGACGCATGCGCCGTTCCTAAAAAACGTCAATCACGTCGGGTCACCCCCCATTAACATAAAACACACCCCCTCATCCTCATTTGAATTATCCGGCCCCATTTACGATACGCCGGCGTAAGTTAGGAGGCAAGTACTTTGTGAATACACTTAAAGATGCACGCCCCTACCTGAATCTAGCTAAAAATGTAAAAAAATAAAATAAAAACCATACTGATTTGTGAATGCCGCATAGGTCTTATCCTAAAGCAGAGCTACAGCAGGGCGAAACACACCAGGAAGGCCAGAGGGTGTGGCTTGCGAGCTGTCTAATGCCACGTACACATGGTCAGAAAATCCGACCGTGTGTACGCTCCATCGGACAGTTGCTGTCGTAATTTCTGACAACAAATATTTGAGAGCTGGTTCTCAATTTTTCCGACAACAAAAGTTCTTGTCAGAAATTCCGACTGTGTGTAGGCTCCATCGGACATTTTTTCTACATGCTCGGAATCAATTCAACGCATGCTCGGAATCATTGAACTTCATTTTTCTCAGCTCGTTTTCAATTTCAATTTGAAGACCAACATCATTGAACCTGCTTCCCCTGAGCCCTGGTTGACCTGTACCGGCTTTAGCCTGTGACTGGACAGTGAAAGAAAAAGCAGCACATTGATCAGGCCATCTCTTGTGTAATGCTTCTTGTCTGCAGATGCACTGATTGGCTGCTTGTGCTGATTCCTCTTTTCTCCCTCCAGCCCTGCTGTACAGAGACTGCAAAGGCTGGTACCAGGTCAAATTCAGGTTCTTGCACTGCTTGCATTTAAAAAAAATATATATACTAAGGTATAAGAGCTGCAATACTTTGTGCCGTTTCTATCTGCCTAGAGTTTAACTGTAAATCCTCCTGGTGTTCTTATAACGAAGGAAAGCTTTTCTGTTTCCTATCTTGAATTCTGCTAGACAGCTGACGCTCTTGCAAAGGTTAATGACATTCATTAGCAGCTGGTTACTCCTTTTTTTAAACCCAGAGAAAAACACATGATGAAGGCCTTAGGCGTCTAATTCCGACTTCTGCAGAACACTCTGTTGGGTTGATTCTGTATTTCTGAAAGGAAGCAACATTTTCTGTCATGTGAATCCGCTGCTAATACACTGATTGCTTTATGAAAATGGAGACGGTGAGGTGACAGCGGAAGTCTTATGATCTGTCAAGTGTGCACGTGTGGGGTTATCCCTTAAGGTGCTGCTCTGGATAGACTGAAGGGACTTTACGGTGACTATATATAGTTCTCTATGCTAAAGACAACTGAAGCAGTGCACAATGCAGTGATGGTGAGCAAAATGAAATGATTTATAACAACCAACCCAATCTCTCTTAGTTCTGGCCAGACCAGTGAATGATGCATTCTAGATGGTCTACTGCTCTTAGCAGTGGCTGCTGGTGCTCCACCGTCGCTCCAGCCTGCCACCGCGCACCATACACATACACACACACCACCCCCTGGTCGCCAGCTCTCTTACCCTGTGATATCTCCGGATAGACCAGCAAGAGATAATGGGGGCTCTGTGCAGGGTGATGAAGGTGAACAGGAGATCGCCAAGCAGGCGATCATGCCCAGGGTTGCCAGCTAGATGAGGTCGGCGGGGAGAAGAGATGCGTTGCTTTTCTCCAGCCATGGAGACAACAGCTGCTTCTGAAGCAGGATTCCCCTCCGAGTCACGGCTGATGGGTCAGTCGGTTGGGTGCGTCTCCTCCCTCCTTCTCCTAGGCCAATAGGATAGCTTCTCCTTTCAGACAATCAGGAAGCAGGTCTCAGGACCCGTTTCCTGATTGGCTGGTTGGAGAATCAGTGTGACAATAGCAAATATTCATTCGCTATTGTCATACAACTGGGTGGGCTCACCCTTTTTTGAAGTCTATTAGAGCCTCTGGCTCTAATCACGTGCTTAAAAAAAAAACCTCATTGGAATCCATACGTCCGGCGCCCTGTATATAAATTAGGAGGCCGGACGCATGGATGGGGGCCCCTTGCATTACGGGCCACCACTGGTTCTTAACTTATTGACCAGCAACCACTGTTGTATTGACCATGACCAGTTGGAGGGACAAAATCTGTTTCAGTTCTCAACTGTTTTTTGTGTTTTGTTAGTCCTTGGCACCAGGAGCCTCGTGCAGTTGTACTTTCCATGAGAATGTTGATGCTAAGAACAAGTGAAAGTCCAGAAGCTCGGCAATCCTAGCATGTAGGATGTCCCCCAATACGTAGGATTTCCTCTAACTGGATCTTTAATAGCTCAGAAACCCAAACAGGACAGTAAAGGAATGCAAGTAAGGATGGAAGATCTGCATGGATGTTTTTTTTTTAGGGGGCCGTGCATTTGAAGGGATGCAAGTAAAGGTGGAAGATCTGCATGGCTGAGTTTTCAGGGGGCCGTGCATTTGGAGGGTTGAGAGCTAGCAGGATCTGGTATGAGAGGAATGACACTAACCTAATTAGCTGATTTAAAGGGGCTGTGTAGGCGGTCATTTGGAGCATAGCCTACATACAGCAAACTTCTCCATCCCCCCCCCCTATTTTTTGCAGGCTCTTCCAGAGTAGATGTTTTTGTTTCCTGTATACCGTATCATGGCAGACTTGCTGAGCTGCAGAGTCCTTAAAGGACTATTGGTCGGGTAGTAAATTGGATCTCAGATGTGGTGCCTCCTTTTCAGTTGGGTTTAGTTGCACTGACCTTTGTATATTGGTATAAACAAGACCAAGGATAAATCCAAGGAAAGATCCAAGCTTTACTCACCGGCCAGCCAACTGACAACCGAATCAACCTATCTAAGGCCGCGTACACACGGTCGAACATGTCCGCGGACCAGTTTCCGCGGACATGTCCGACCGTGTGTATGGCCTAGCGGACAAAAGTTTCTTAGCAAGCTAAGAAACTTGTCCGCTGGAAACATGTCCGTCGGACATGTCCGATGGTTGGTACACCTAATCGGACATGTCCACTGGTTATGACGTGTAACCAGCGTCCCGAAATCCCGCGCATGCGTCGAATTGATTCGACGCATGCGTGGAAGCATAGCACTTCCGTGTTTGAGAACGTCGGTGTCTTCTACGTCACCGCGTTCTATGTCCGGGGGGATTTTGGTCTGGTGGTGTGTACACACATCAGACCAAAAGCTCCCAGGAGACATGTCCGATGAAAACGGCCCGCGGACCGTTTTCATCGGACATGTCTCCTCGTGTGTACGGGGCCTAACAGTATGCGTTAAAACAGGGGTTTAGTCTGCACACATTTGAAAATACATACGTAAGCCACAGAGCCTTGTCACGGCACCATAGTATCTGTGGTTCTATCACTAGCTTATGAGAGACTCCACAATGGAAGCACATGCATTCTGATGGATAGGTGGAGGTCAGGTAGACTGAAGGGAGCCCACCAAAGGATAAATCCAAAGAAAGAGCCAAGCTTTACACAACGGCCAGCCCAAATGGATAATTGGTGCCATAGGCCGTATTTGCAGATAATCCTTGAAAAATTGTCATTGAGGTGGGGACGGTGTGACTATGGACTTATCATAGGATTTGTTCACAGTTACCAAATGTGTTTCCTGTAATTGACCTTTAAAAGACGTTAGACTTGGTTGGTTTTTCTTTTACAAAGTACACTTGGTTGGGTTTTGCTATGTTGATGTATTGTATTCACTGTATTTATGGGAAATTTAGATAATTAAAGGTTTCAATGGCTATTCAGTTCCAAATCCAACACGTAGGGGTTGATTTACTAAAGAAAAATATACTGGGCTGGATTCACAAAGAGTTACGCCGGCGTATCAGTAGATACGCCGACGTAACTCGGAATCTAAGCCGTCGTAGGTTTAAGTGTATGCTCAAACTGAGATACACTTAAATCTAGCTAAGATACGACAGCCTGCGCCGTCGTATCTTAGGGTGCAATTTTTCCGCTGGCCGCTAGGTGGCGCTTCCGTTGATTTCGGCGTAGAATATGTAAATGACTAGATACGCCGTTTCCATAAGAGGTACGCCGGCGTAAAGATAAAGCTGCCCCCTAGGTGGCCTAGCCAATGTTAAGTATGGCCGTCGTTCCCGCGTCGAAATTTGAAAATATTACATCGTTTGCGTAAGTCGTCCGTGAATGGGGCTGGACGTAATTTACGTTCACGTCGAAACCAATACGTCCTTGTGGCGTACTTTGGAGCAATGCACACTGGGATATGTACATGGACGGCGCATGCGCCGTTCGTAAAAAACGTCAATCACGTCGGGTCACCAATCATTTACATAAAACACGCCCCCCTCATCCTCATTTGAATTAGGCGCGCTTACGCCGGCCCCATTTACGGTACGCCGCCGTAAGTTAGGAGGCAAGTGCTTTGTGAATACATCACTTGCCTCTCTGACTTTAGGCGGCGTAGCGGAAATACGATACGCTATGCCGCCGTAAAAATGTGCCGATCTACGTGAATCCAGCCCACTGTGTACTTGCTCCAGAGCTTATTAAACAAGATAAAGCTTAAAGGGATTGTTTTTTATCTTAATGCATTCTATGCATTAAGATAAAAAACCTTCTGTGTGCAGCAGCTTCTCTAGCACCTCCTAATACTTACCTGAGTCCTATCTCTGTCCAGTGATGTCCACAAATGTCTCGACCATCCAAGACTCTCCCTCCTGAGTGGCTGAGACACAGCAGCAGCACCATTGGCACTTGTTGCTGTTAATCAAAGGCTGCCAGCCAATCAGGAGAGAGAGGGGATGGGGCCGGGCCGCAGCTCCGTGTCTGAATTGACACAAGGAGCTGTGACTCGTGTGCCCCCATAGCAAGCTGCTTGCTGTGGGGGCATTCATCAGGAGGGAGGGGCTTGGAGCAGCAGAGAGGGACCTGAGAAGAGGAGGATCTGGGCTGCTCTGTGCAAAACCAACTGCACAGAAGAGGTAAGTATAACATGTTTTTTTTTTATTGGAAAAAAAAATACTTTACAATCACTTTAACTTTCAAAGAATACTTTATCACATGCAAGGAAAATAAACAAAACTGCATTTTTGCTTGTACTTGATTGGATGATAGAAGTCATCAGAGCTTCCTCTCATTTTAGAACTTCCCCTCAGATCTAGAGCAAAAGTACTTGCAGTGCACAGTATATTTGCCTTTAGTAAATCAACCTCCCAGTCTGTTTTTAATAGGGTTTTGGTTTGAATTGGTTGGGGTTGTAGATGTATGGCAGCTTCCTCCATCTGTAGTACCCTAGACATGTATATTTGTAAAGTGCTAACAGCTAACAAGGGCCCTAACACTATGCCTATTTCCTCATTTGAAGGCCCTCTCCACACGTTATATCCTTACCTGTCAGTTGGTAAAGGGTCTGCCAAGAACCTGCTGGCCACTGCCTTCCCCTAAAAATTCTGCCTGTTCAGTACAGCTGTGTGTAAGGCACTATGTACAGACTGGATAACAGTAGAAAGTGGGCTTACATAGGAGGTGCCAAAGAACAGCAGTTTGATGGCACTTTTCTTCTATTCCCAGTCAGGTTTAGTGTTGCAAGGTCAAAAGCAAAGGCATATTGTTGCTGCGTTTTTACTTTTGAGTGAGAAAGGATTTTGCACATCTAGGTCTCAATATAGCCCCTTGCTGAGCCTTTTAACAACATACTGTAAGAATAAATCTCATTAAGAAGCTGCTGTTCCAAGCAATATGTTCGGAACCGTGAAACCTCCTTCTTTACCACCATATGGCATTCCCAAGAATGTGGCGAGGCCTACGTTTTACTGGGCCTTGTACATAAAGAGTGGAGTAAAAGTTGCATCAGTGCTGCACTAAAAACCTCTGCTTTGACCCTCTGAGTGGAGGTATCTTCCAGGGGTCCTTCTTAGGTTAAGGAGGGACCCCAGCTCACAAGTGTTGACTTGAATGCTTCAAAGCCTTATCTGTAAACACCAAAGTTTAAAGCCCAATGCCAGGCTTTAGTCCTCCACCTGGGGGGATATAAAGCAGCTCAACCCTCCACTGCTTCAATTTTGGCACTGAATAAGCTCAGTGTTTCTGAGCTGATTGAGGCCCAGTGTCATTCAATCTGCAAGACTGAGGACCTACTATGCGAGCTGCCCATCATAATTGAGGATTGCCCACTGCCAGGAGAAGATCCAAAGAGGACATGACCAGCTTGAAGACATCTGAAGATGGTAAGTATAAAATAAAAAAAAAAACAAGAAAGATACAGAGCATTAGGTGGTCTACAAGAGTTGACAAGATGAGTATTAGGAGGTGTGAAGTTGGGTTTTTAACGCAAACTGGTCACAGGCCACAATGAGAGGGAGCTTGAAGGGTCATGGCTACTCCATAGGCCCTCCGATCTGCCCAGATGGAAGGGGATGAGCGCCCTTCTGTTTTTTTTTTAGCGGATCGGAATGGAGGTAGGCGAAAGTAAATGGACAAAAGTCTGTTTACATCTGCCGCTCTGTAGAGGTAAATGGAGGGTCCGATTGGTCTGGACCGATCCTGTGAAAAGGGCCTAAGACTGCTTTTACACTGATAAGCTGTGGTTTGCCCACGAGCGGATGCAGCGCAGTGCATCTGTAGCTTTCCTGTGGGTTAGCTGCACTTTGCCATAAACTCCTCCAAGAGCCGGTGTATTGTCACATTCTGCTGCCTATGGTAGAATGCTGCGGAAGTCACGTGGCGGCCAACTGCGCATGCGCAATGCGTTCCAACTGCAAGTGCGATGCGTTCCACAGGATTTACGACACTACCCTTCAGTGAACCCATCTCAATTTGTCACGGAAGTGACGTGAGCGGGGGGAGAGAGGGACACATTCAGAGCGAGAGAGAAATAGACATATAGAGATACTGAGATACATTCAGAGCGAGAGAGAGATCGTGTACATATATTATAAGGGAAGTAATGCACATAGGGGAGGTAATCCCCTCCCTGAGCCCCGGTTCTCTCTCAGTATCTCTATATCTGTATCCCTCTCTCGCTCTGAATGTATCTCAGTATCTCTATTTCTCTCTCGCTCTGAATGTGTCTCTCTCTCTCTCCCCCAGCTCCGTCTATGGTAATACGTCACTTCCGTGACAAATTGTGATGGGTTCACTGAAGGGTAGTGTCGTAAATCCTGTGGAACGCATCGCATTTGCGGTTGGAACGCATTGCGCATGCGCAGTTGTCCGCCACGTGACTTCCGCAGCATTCTACGATAGGCAGCAGAATGTGACACTGCACCGGCGCTGTACAGGGAGCATCGCCTAATGGGGATCTACTCCACAGTCCCTTGCTTCCTCTACCACCGGCTTCATTCACAACACTGATGCTGTGGGATGGCGGTCCGACAACCCGCGATCTGGGCTTGCCATTTCGCCATCCCAGTGCAGGAGGTCACGAGCCATATCATAGGGCTCCACTGGTTGGGCACCCCTGGGCTAGACAAAGGCGGGGAATGTATGCAGACAACACTCTGTACAAGGCATAATTGACCACTAAATCCCTAATATCTTGATAGAAAATGATAGAACTCACAATCCATTGACTGCAAAAGACTGTCAAGCTCTTCAGTGTGGATCTTCAGGAAAAACCTTTTTAATTGTGAATATAGTAGGGAGGTGTTAAAACATTTGTCAGCTTTTTAATGCTGTTTTCTTCATTGTAATGATTTTCCCTGACTCCCACCCAAAGACCAACTGCCATCTGGACAGTGAGTAAATGAAAATCTCCTAATGGTAAACAAAAGCCTAGCAGTCTGCTACTAAAAAGTAATCTTCTCTCCATCGCTCTCGTAGAAATTTCTCATCTGCAAAAAATTCGCAAAATAGCAAAATATCTCCAATGGAGAAAAAGGAGCAATAAAAAACAACAGGGGTTCTACATCCCCCACTCTGTGCAAAACAAACCAAAAAATTACTTTTAGAAGCCACTGTCTTGCCATTTTATTTGCTCGGTAGACATGTTTGTGCCTCCTGTACATTCTCTATGAATTTCGGGCCAAACTAAACTTTGCAGGCGCTACATTGAATATGAACTGCACGTCGACTCCCGTCTTCCGGTTTTGTAACAAGTACAAGATAATCAGGAATCAAGTCTGGTCGGTAATGAGATTTATTTGTGATGTGCTGACTGCCATCCAGATTTTATACAACAGTGTTATACTATGATGCAGAGCCTTCTCACATGTAATGTAACACTTTATTCTTCTCATTAATTTTAAATATAGCCGAGATCGCTCAAGAGCAAAGAGTGGTGTCAATGGCTACTGTTGGCGCTCACTGATAATATAAAAAAACAAAACAAAATGCATACTGGAGGACATAAGTAAATTGTTGGCATTGGAAACCGAAATGAGAAGAGGTGAGAGCCCCAAGCTCTTGTGTTTGTCAAAGTTCTCCCCCGTAAAGGACTGGTAGCACTGAACACTGTCCTTGCCCCATTACAAAACCCTCAGTTGCTAGATAGCTGTAGACAGGGAAGCCATCAGAAATTTTGGGGCCCCTTACAAAGCTTTAGGCCTTGGCCCCCCTCTCCAGCCGCAAGCTGAAACCCGGGGGGGGGGGGGTGGAGTCATCTATATCACCTCTCCTCTGCCCAGCGGAGCCTGCTAAAAACTGGGGGGGGGGCTGAGCCGAGTCGTTTATCTCACCTCTCCTCTCTCCAGCCGAGCCCGCTGAGAACCGCGGGTGCCGAAGGTGAAGGTTAAAGCGTCATTTATCTCACCTCTCCACTCGGGTTTCTGTCAAAGAAAGTGTCCGAAAGATCCGACATAAAAAATGCTTTATTTTCATTTTGTTGCGACAACAGTTCAATATGGATAGAAGATTCGACATGACGGTGACAATAGTGTTCTGTGTCTATCGAACCTGTGGTTGAATGTGCCTAACCTAACTTTATTAATCCAAGATTATTTGACATATAGAGAAAAGATTCAACATTATAGAGACATGAAGATTCGTCTAAGCAGCTTAAAACATACGATCGCTGCGAACGGACATTTATGGTCAAATGCTCTGCCCATAGGCTATAGAAGAATTCTAATGTTGGTTGACTAGTAATAATAATTAATAAATATAATTATTACTAGTCATACAACATTAGAATTCTTCAGTAGCTTGTAGGCGGAGCATTCGACCGGAAATGTACAATTGCGACGTTGTACAGTTTAGCTGCTTCATCAAATCTTCTTAGAACATTCGACAGACACCATAAGCCTTCAATTGACAGATTCGACCTTAATTTCGGATTTTCGGGACGAAAGCAATTTTTAATGAAACAAAATAACTAAAAACTAATTTCGGGAGAAACCGAAATTCCGAAACAAAATATTTTATTGTGCACATGTCTACTTACAATACCCTAGTCAAGAACTAAGGCACAGCAACAATTTCTAGGAAGGTAGGAGAGTGGATGCGGCACTCATCAAAACAAAAGCTGAACTATTTAGATTCACTCGCATTTCAGCCCCAGTGTCAGGATGGAAAAAGCGGATCTTCAACAGGTGCCACTTTATCTGAATCCCCAACTATGGGGCCTGTATATTGCAATGTACAAACTAAGAGCAGGTTCAACTAGAGGTAGTCTTCTCCACCTTAAAAGGTGCAAAAACACCAGAAAACAACAGACCAGAAGCCCAGACATTACCTTGGCTGTTACTATTGTCTTCTAAGAATCACTCCCGCTAAATGTCCGTTGTCATTAGGAGAGAAAATTATGGAAAAAAAAAACACAACATTTTGTGGTCTTTGCCAAAACAGGAGGTTACGGTAAATCTTCCAATGGGGATACCTGTTTCGGTGACACAAGCTTACTTTGGTGAGATTTCCTCTTACTACTTGTTGTGCCTCTAGGTCAGAAATTGAAAGGGAAGACAGCAAAAAAACAAACAAAAGCAGAAAACTTCAAAAGAACTCTAAAACAAAGAAAATGTTTTTTGAATGTTTAACCATACCCAGTATTTAATTTTTGAGTAGAAGGGTAGAATCCCCTGGCTTCCTACATGTCTCCTGCATTTCCAGCTTCTCCCAACTTTCATGGCCATTATAAGGGCTCACAATTGCTCTCTATTTGTATTATAAAGATTGCAGAATAGGCAGTTCATATTTCTGAAACCAAAGAACGAGAAGACTTTAAACCCCTAGTGGGAAGATTTTGTCCATGCATAATTATTATATGCATTTTGGGCCAACTAATCTTTTAATATTGTTTCAGTAGGAAACAGTTAACCATGTTTAAATATAAAAACATAGTAGTTCTTTGAACAGTTTGAGGAAAGAGTTTTATGGTCTTGTCCACGTATCAATCCTAACGTTATTTAAACATGCCAAAGAGTCCGTAGGTTGAAAAAACTCTTTTCTTTTGAAAAGAAATCAATGCCCCCAAGACGCACAACTTCAGCCTCTAAAATATTTAAGAGTTTTTTTCTTGTTCCCCTCACAGCTAAAGGCGACTGTCTTAAAATTCCAGATTTGTTGTTTATTGTCTGTGACGTCTAGAATCAGTGGCCAAGGGCTATTTTAACCACACAGGCCAATCCTGATTTAACAAAATCTTCATTCTTTGTTTTTTTTTCATTCCTGTGGCACTTTACATTCTTTGCGTGGATCTTGCATCCTTAAGGCAGCCGACATTTTGCACAATTGTTTCTTTGTGCCTTTTATGAATAGTGCAAAAGAAAATAATAACTTGAAACCAACTAAGTCATCAGTTATCTTTGTTCTTTGAACATTTTTATAGTGGGATGAAAAAAAAAAACATTTGGGCATTTTCAACCACTGAAGAACCACTGGATGCTGGTGCGAAAAATGGAGACATTATTTAGAAGACATCAAAGTAAAATTAATAGGGATTTTTTTTAATACAAAGATTGTTCTTTGAGGTGGGGGAAATATGGGGAAGTAGAGTGTTTGTGTTTTGTTTGACTCTTACTGTAGTTTAATATTCTGGTACAGTGTGACCATAATGAACCCAAAGACTAAAAAAATTATTTAAGAGTTGTCATACAAAGAACGATTAAAAATGCAACTTACAGTGAACTTGTGCTTTGCCTATTAAAGACAAAGCATCAGGTTCAAATCATTTTTAACTTTTTTAGTTTTGGATAACGTGTGAAAAGGTTCGATCTCCTGTCAAGTTTTTTTGCTGTCTGTGTCGCCCATTAGAAAGATTTAGAAAATCTAATTTTCATTTTTGTCCGCTGACTAGATAAACACATTTAGTTTTGTTTCATTTAGATTTGTTAATCTAGTTAATTTGTTTAGTTTAATTTGGTTGATTCGTTTAATTAAACAGATTAAACGAATCAACCGAATTTAACAAAACAAATTAACTAGATTAACAAATCTAAATGAAACAAAACACATTTTTTCAGGATTTAGGATTCGTAATCGGAATTTTTTTTTTTTTTCTTCAAATTCACAAATTTTTGATTTTGAAACATTCGAATAAATACATTTCAAATCAGTCAAATCGAACATTTTGCAATTTTTCTATTCGAATGCGGCAAAGTGAACAAACAAAAGAAAGATTACAATGACTCTTTAAATCACCTTTGGCTTAACAAAAACAGCATTATTTCGAAATGGTACTCTAATAACACACACAGTCTTTGATTTCAGAAATATGTTAACAGTTTAAATTCGAATGGAATTTGATGTAAACTTCAATTTGAATTTCAATTTAAAATTTGGAAATTCCGACAAATTTAGTTTCGTTATTCAGAGCATTTGGTAAACTTAGTTTATACTGTAATTTTGGTATTCGGACATATCCAAATCTTTGAATAACAAAAAATGTGTCTGAATATTAATTCAGAACAAAACTAATCGCACATGTCTACCACTGACCATATAATACAACTACTTCACAAAGATGGGTACCTTTAGCACACCTTAAATTTTATAATACATCCTGTCAAACAAAATAGGTTTGCAAATGTTATCATTTTTTGTTACCCTCCTGTTGTCCCCTAAGAATTCTACTGTGATTTTCATTGAACAAACTATTTAAGGTTCCTACCACATTCATACAGATGCACATGCTGGAGCCACTTTGATTAGGGCTCTGTTCACACTTGTGTGAATTGTCATGCAACTTTGGAGATGAAAGTTGCATGACAAGTCGTTCCCCATATTTTCCAATGATAACCATTCAAATATGTACGACCTTAGTCACAGTGACTTCAAAGTAGTTCATTGACTACCTTGGTCTGACTTTCACGCAACTTGAGGGCCATAGACTTCAATGCAATGGAAGGGCTCTCGCGCTATCGATATTCTAAACCTAGGGGGCACTGCTGCAGTTACCTGAAATTGGTCCCAGCCAAAAATGAAAACAAATGAAATGAGTGATAATAACTGCACTGTGTGAGTATGGAGGGATAGGGCAACAACCAAAAAACAATAAACAATAGACAATAAAAAAAAACGAAACAGTGATCAAATAAGTCTCACCAAATGGGCGGGGTGAACTCTACAAGCAGTGTGCAATCTGAACTGTGAAGGTGGGTGATCTGGAAAAGGTTAACACTATGCAGCAAAATCCTTATAAGGAAATAAAATAAACATGGAAGTACAGTTATCAAAATAAATGTCCAAGATTGGTACTAAAGACCAAAGGTAAGTGACCCCAACACATAATAAAGGGTAAAAATCCAGTGAAATCAAGTGCAAATACAAATCTTGCGTCCAAAAAGCATATATTTAAAGGCGCAGTCCTTGATAGTTGTGAGTAATAAGTGATGAGAAACCAGGAAATCCAATATTTCAGAGAAGAGCAAGCTTCGGTGCGCACACCTCTAGTGGTATGGAATGCTCACCTCAAGCCTTGGATTTTTACCCTTTATTATGTGTTGGGATCACCTACCTTTGGTCTTTAGTACCAATCTTGGACATTTATTTTGATAACTGTACTTCCATGTTTATTTTATTTCCTTATAAGGATTTTGCTGCATAGTGTTAACCTTTTCCAGATCACCCACCTTCACAGTTCAGATTGCACACTGCTTGTAGAGTTCACCCCGCCCATTTGGTGGGACTTATTTGATCACTGTTTAGTTTTTTTTTTATTGTTTATTGTTTATTGTTTTTTGGTTGTTGCCCTATCCCTCCATACCCACACAGCGCAGTTATTATCACTCATTTCATAGACTTCAATGTTAACCCTCAAAAGTTGCATGAAAGTTGTACCTGACTGTTATACTGTGCAACAGTTGTCCATTATTATTGATCAAAGCCAAAGTCGTATACAAGTCTCCCATCCAAAGTTGCATCAAAGTTGCAACTTTGGAGTCCTCCAAGTGTGAATAGAGCCAAACTGATTACCTTTCCAGTATGAACTGCAAATTAGATTCTGAAAGAATGCCACAGAGAGGATACAAACATAATTCCGATAGTGGGTCCGATAAAGGGGTTGAGAATCTTCACTCAGAAAAAAGTGTGAAGATTAATCTTAATTATCCAATCATGTGCATATGAAATAATTTTTTCTTTAAACCCATTATTTCTTAATAAACAGGACATTTTAATTTCGTATGGATGAATAATTTAAGTAAGTTAAATAAGTTGATAATAAAAGTTGGATAAGTTAATTTTCATTTTTTTGTTATGTACGATTCTCTACTCCCTTAGTACATGAGCCTCCCTTCTCTTATGAAAACCAAGCTACTCCAAGGTTAGAAGAAAAAAAGGAAAGTCCTCTGAGCCGCATGTCACTGCAACACCCTGTGTGTGTATGACAGACTCAGTCCGGCTCCATCCATGCCATGTCACCAACGCGTTTCACTCCACCGATCCCCATGACTAAACTGGAGTAAAACAAGTTGTGGGGTGTGGCCTGGATGGAGCCTGGCCTGAGGCTGTCACACACACACATAAAGTTTTGCAGTCATGCAAACGCATTCGGCGCTCTATAAGCATTTGTTCCAATCCAATGTGCGGCTCATACGAACCTTCATTTTTCCAATTTGACTGTTGGAGCTGGGATATGCTCCGTCCTTGCCTGCACTCCCAGCGGCTTGTTATAGAAGCGGGCCCGGTGGAGTTTCAAGCGGCAACCATCATTTGGTTTTGCTCCCAGGTTAGAGCCTTAAATACTTAGCCATTAATTAATGGTTCAAATACATTTGCAACTTGTGAAATGTATATTTTGAATGGGCATTTATTTTGATTTGTAAGGAATTGTGTCATAATTATGAATATTCTTTTTTTCTTTGGAAGTCAGTTTAGTACTTCAACTTTACACTTGCTTTTTCTTCAGCTGCAATGTTGTTTTCTAAATTCAATATATACTGAATTCTGAGTTCTACTAACCCAGAAAAGGCTTATACATTACAGTGCACCCTTTGTTATAAGATGGAATTTACTGTACAATACATGGTTTATAGATGGTGTGCACAATCTTCAATGGCTTATTTAGAAACTGCTTTCATTGAACTTGACCCTTTGCTGCTGATTCCACACAAGCATTGACCTAAAAGGCTCAGCTCACGAAGTCACGTAGTCGGTACTATCACTTAAAGCCCAATTGAATTATTTTATAAGATCTCACTCACCATTTATGGTGCACCAAAATGACAAGTTTTTAATGTCTTTCTTGTCACATCAGTGTTATGCTGGCGTTACACCTGTAGAATTTAATTTGAACATTCAAGAAAATAAAAAAACGATCATCTGACCATTCGATGGTGCCTTCATGGACTTGACTAATTTTGAATGCATTTTGTATCATGTCAATGTCTCAATCTTTGTCAAACAAACATTCCACTTCCAGATCAACTTTGGCAAGTTCATACACGTAAAGACTAGTCACAATTTTTTTCACAGAAGCAAAATAAACTACTGGAATTTTGTTAATTTCCATTAGATTGAACAAAAATTTTCCATCCTGGTCCTTTGATTATTTTTTTTTTTTTTTGCTCGTTCTGGTCAAAACCGGTGGTCGAATTATCCCCTTTAACACTTGGATAGTCAAAGATGTTCTGAAAATTAAAATTTTGCATTGAAATTCTACATGGGTAAAGTCAGCTTTAGAATGCCCCACTGCCGCAAATACAACTTCCCCCTGCCACTAACCTGCAGCTAATAGATAGGATAGATTCATTATGGTACTAATTTCATTTTGTTGGTTTGCTTAGTTTAGTGTAGTCTATTAATTTTCTAACGAATTCCACATTTTCAGAATGATTCGAATTTGGATTGGTCGAAAAATGAATAGCTGGTTGTTAAGAAATGGGCTGGGAAGCCGGCCGCTGCATCTTTAACAACCAATGACTTATCAGCTGTAAGGGGGCTTCCTCGCTGAGAGCTGAAATGTAAACAAAATAATGCTGGTAAAGAAAAATTCTGAAAAAAAAAACAGCGTGGGGTCCCCCCAATTCCTTCAGGTGTGATATGGATTTTAAGGGGATCCCCAAGGAAAATTGAAACCCCCTTGTCCCAAAACACCTTGTCCCAATGGCTGGTTGTAGGGGTCTGCTGGCAATCTAAAAGCCCCCTTTAACAAAGGACCCCCCAGATCCCCCCCCATGGAAATGAGTATGGGGTACTTCGTACCCATTCACCAACAAAGTGTAACAAGTACAAGAGTAAAGACACAACACAAGTTTTTGACAATTCTTTTATTAAATAATAAAAATGTCCCCCGGTGTAGATCCATTGTCAATCACGACGCCCGACACACCGCCAGACCTGAAAAACAAAAACGAAAAAAAAAACTCTGGTCTCGTCGAAGGCTCCCGCCATCTGCCTTCTCCTCCACCTGACATTTCTTAAAAAGCAAATGGGCGGAGTCACCCAATGATGTCAACAGGTGACCCGCCCCTTTGTAACGTTATTGACCGGGAATGCAGAAAATTTAGAATTCCTTACAAATTGAATATACGATACGAAATTAAAATAGATTTAAACAAAACCAGTTACTACTTCATTCGGAGATTTGAATACATCCGAATCTTTGAATAACCAACAATTTGTCTGAATTCACATTCATACGGAAACAAATTGCACATGTCTAGCAGCTAAGATTTGCGGCTTTCTTGGTGAGAGCAGCAATCTCACTGCAGTGGTCCAACATGTCCCATACAATTCAGAACAATAGCACTAACTGCAATGTCATAGGTCATATATCAGCAATGCTCACACTCCTTGGTAATTGCAGAGCTATTGGACTGACTTATCAGGGGGACATCTTGGACAACTGTAGCAAGATCCCTGCTCTCATGGTGACAGCAGCAGACCTTAGCCGTAGACTAGTTTTAGCCTCTTTAGAGGTCACATGATCTGTGCCATGTCATAGGTCATGTTTTGTCAGAAGATGAAGGCACCATCCTGTACTTAGTATTGGAACAACTATACGCAGACCAGACCAAAAAGAGGTATCTTGGAGATCAGAACTACTGGTCTTGCACTGTATGTTTTAACGTCAGCAAGGGAGCGGCTCCGCGACGAGGATCAGTTTCATGCGACCGGTTGTCCCTCTCTGAACCAATGGGGAAGAAGCCTACTCAAGCAATGAATAAGTTAAGTATACCTCTGCATTTGAAACAGGGGTGTAGAAACAGGGAGATTGCCCTGAGCCATGATAAAGGGGGTCAGAAGAGGAGGCGTTTTTATTTTATTCATACAAGTCTTGACATTTATCAGGGTCTTATGGTAGGTCCACTTTAAATACAATTGATTTTCATGTTGTTCTGCCTGCAATTCAGATTAGTTTATAAGAAGATTTCCTTCTGTAATGGTCCGTTAATTTGCACAGGAAACATACCAATGAAAATGTGCTTTCCCAAAATCCAGAATTAGAATACAAAGAAATTAAGAAGTATTTATTGTGCTAATGCGGGTAATTATTTAACGTGTCCTTTCAACGGTCCTTGCCACGGAGATCCTGGAGCTGACTAAAGCCTGTATTACAAATATTATATAGGGAGTGAGAAGACATTTTAATTTGAAGGTGACCTTACATATAGTATTGTGAAATGTACTGCTAACTCTGAACATAAAACTGAACAAAATTAACAAAAAGTGCTAAAATAACTTTAGTCCCCCCCACCCCGAGTAAAAGTCCCAAGCTTGTTTAGTTTCGTTGGATATAATAGCGAGTTTCCTTTGCCTTGTTCCCTTGACATCTGGTGCTTTTCTTCAGTCCTGCTCCAGTCCCTGAATGTAGGCAGGCCCCCAACATCCTCACGTACAATGCAGAGCCACTGGTCTTGCATTGTACATTCTAACATCAGCAAGAGGATAGCACGACTGGAAAAGAGGATCATTTTCATCAGGCCGGTCATCCAACCCAGAACCATGGAGAAGAAAGCTGCTTGAGGAACATTACACTTCTTTGGACTAAACAAGCATTGGATACTTACCGTATATAACCGAGTATAAGCCGACCTGAATTTAAGTCGAGGCACCCAATTTTATCACAAAAAAATGGAAAAACGTATTGACTCGAGTATAAGCCTAGGGTGAGAAATGCAGCAACTACTGTAAGTGGAAAAGAGGGTCAACAATGCCCATCTGAAGCCTCACTGTGTCCATCTCTCTGCCTTAGTATGTCCATCTGCAGCCTCACTGTGCCCATCTCACTGCCTCACTGTGTCCATCTGCAGCCTCACTGTGCCCATCTCCCTGCCTCACTGTGTCCATCTGCAACCTCATGTACCTTGATCTCCAGAACACCAGCACTGTGACATGCAGTCAGTCTAGTCGACGGCTGTCCAGTGTAACAAAGCCCCACCTCCTTCTCGTCCCTCATCTGTGAAGGAACACTGATTCAGTTTCCCAGCAGTGAGTCAGTGTTCCGCCTATCACGGACAAGGATGAGGAGGAGGCGGGGCTTTGTTACACTGTATGGCCGCCAACTAGACTGCAGGTCACAGCGCCGGGAGATCAGTTGCATGAGGCTGCAGATAAACACAGTGAGACTTGAGTATAAGCAGAGGGGGGCATTTTCAGCACAAAAAAATGTGCTGAAAAACTCGGCTTATACTCGAATATATACGGTAATATGGTGGGGGGCACCCAAATATTATTTCTATAAGCTGACCAGAGCACTGCAGGTATTCGACACCCAGACATAGTCAGCAAAGTGGCAGAGTTTGAGGACATGGGCCACTGTAAAGGCAGGAATAGGGCATTTGGGAGTAGTTTACTTTTGGACACTGTAGTGACAGGATCACCTTCAACATTTAATTTTGCATATGCTTGTCCACTGAAAAATACTTGTTTTATTATATTCCTTAAACTACTAGAGCTAATACCCTAAACTACATGTTACCTCTCCGGTATGCTTATTAGACAATGGTGCATGCCGGGACACATTTTCTGTATCTAGGAAGTTCCCTGAAGAGCAGTGAGCATGTTAACAGAGCATGACAGTAAATGGACTTCTCACATTTTCATGTACAGTATATATATAATTGGTTTATAGTTATTTAATGCAATCGGCAGCCATGTGGTAATTGTAATGTTGTAATGGTGTATACTAAGCTTTAGGCTACTTTCACATGGCTGTCAAAGAGGTGTCTTCAAAAAGGCAAAACTGACTGTGAAATTTCTCTCGTGGCTTTCTCAAGTCTATTCATGTGGACAGGAGATAATTTATTGTACAAGGAACTTTGGGTCTCTATGTGGTCCCCTCAATTTGATAGATAAATAGAAAGTGTAGCGCTGAAAATATTGGGTAAATGAACCCCACCAAACCTTACAGAAGGCTAAGTGATAAAGCTAAAAAGTAGAAAAAATATAAATGAGTAGCCCTTAGTGAAAAGGACGTAGTATAAATGTGACACACAGTGGCCCGGATTCAGATACGAGTTACGACATCGTATCTCCGGATACGCCGTCGTACTCTGAGTGTGCGGGGTCGTATCTATGCGCCTGATTCTTAGAATCAGTTACGCATAGATTTCCCTAAGTTCCTCGGTTTTCGACGAGAAACCCATTCGTGTGTATGCTTAGAAACCCGCGCATGCTCAGAATAAAGTATGAGATGGGAGCGTGCCTTCGGTAAAAGTAGCGTTTGTAATGGAGATAGCACATTTGTCACGCTGTAACAGTCTGAAAAGTGCAAATCGTGCAAATCGTCTCTTACCAAACTTTTACTTAACACGCTGTAACATGAGATTAGCAAAAGCAGCCCCAAGGGTTGTGCCAGTGGAATCAAACTTCCCCTGCCATTGTATGAGTTGTACGTCACCGCGTTTGAGAACAAGGAGATTTGGTCTTGACCGTGTGTACGCAAAGCAAGCTTGTCAAGTTTCTCGACAAGCCTAACAAGGAACTTGTCGAGGAAAACGATGTGTCTTTTCCGACGAGTTCCTCTGTCGTGTCTACGAGGCCTAACTATGTAAAAATGCCAAACCTGGTGTTCTTCTATAATGTTGTTCTTTTCTCTCTTTCTCTCTAAATAAGATTTTGTATGCCAACCATCTGAAAAAAAAAAACAGGCAAGCTGTGAAACAACTAAATGCTCTGATTCCGTTGTTTGTAAATTTCAGCTTGAGCTTTTGAGCACTGTAAACAAAATAATTTTTGTTTCGTTTAGGCAGTAGAGATAGCCTGCTAAACATGTGAGAGCACCACTAGCTGGCTAGAAAATTCTAAAAACACAAAATATTAATGTACAATATTTATTTAAAAATATATATATTTTTATCTCCTATTATAAATAAAAATATACAAAAATACTTTGCATTCCCTTTAAATACGGTTGTAACATCAACTGGTCTTCTCTAAATTGCTTAACACATCAATCTCACTGCAGATGATTTTATTTTCATCAATTCACATCTCTAGCATAATGACTGTGGAGAAGGACATCAGACTGCATATCATTTTCTTTAACTACCATGATTCCATCCTGACGACAATTTACTGTACTCTTAAATGCCCTTATGCTGCTAATACACAAGACACAACAATAGTCTTAAGTATTTGTCTGTAACATTAATCTAGTTGATTCAGCAAGAATATATTTCTTAAAAAAAATAAATAAATAAAAAATATATATATATATATATATATATATATCACCGTCATAACTCAATTCCAGTGTTTCCCCCTACCTTGGTTAACTACAACCCATATCTCCCAGAGATCCTTATTATCTGTAAGTGAAATGCTGCAAAAAGTCTTTGGCGCTCTTTGCAAAAGTGTCAGAAATATAAATAAAAAGTTCCAAATTCACCAATTTACCTCTGCTCACTACTATGCCATGGCAGCTAACATTTAACTAGGAAAAGCAATTTAAGACTGTAAGCTTAAAAGGGGAACTGCACAAAGTTTTTTGGAGTAGATGTTAGGGAGGTAAGTCTATTGTGTAAACTACTCTTAAAGGGTAACTCCACTTTTGTGGATTATTTTTTTGCAATAAATAAATATGCATTACACACAATACTGACTGGGGGCTTTGTCTATCCAGGACTGGAATCACAGTCCTCTAAAATTCTCACACTGATCTGTATACGCTGTACCTCTCGGTATGGAAAATCATGTGATTCATTCCTTTTCTTCCATTCACACTTCGATTTTTCTGAACGTGCGACAAAACACACAGGAAATGCGTTTTTTTGCGTGTTTTAGAAACAAGCTGTAAATGCATGCATAAATTGTTAATAGAACCCCAAATACAGTTAGCAGATATATGGTTTGACGAGCCGCAAATGCGCTACAAATGTTGCAAAATGTGCGACACTCCACACCAAAAAAGGTTCTGGCGCTTCTTTGGAGCATTTGTCGTGCATAGGGCAGCCCATTCAATTGAATGTGCTACTCTTTGTGAAACTCGCCATGTAAGAACGCAATTTCCTGCAACGCGGAGGTGTGAATGCGCGGTCTTATGATTGAATGTTCTTAGGGCTACTTTCTTCTTAGGACCGAATGTTAAGAAATGTTACGTTTGCCCGGTGAAGGACAATAAAGAAACAATTACACACATATTACAAACTATACGGGTGTTATTCGTTACGCTTGCACACAAAGCGTTTCTTTTTTATTTTATGGTGTTATGGACGTTTCCAATATGGGATTATTTTATTTACCATCGTTTTAGCATTCATTTTTTACAGTGCCACAGATGATGGTGCAAAATGAATCTTTATTATTCCAAATTAAAATCATGCATAGATTAATAACATTTGTACTTTCCACACCCTCTTCTCGTTTTTTTTTTTTATTGGGTGCGTTTAAAGCAGCTTTGTCTTACATTTGGCTCTATTACAGTTTGTTGACATGTTCTTATGAAGGAAGACATTTGTGCTCTCTGTGCTAAGTAAAAGTGCTGATGTTGGTAAAATCTGTGCCTGCTATCATCATATCAGGATTTGCCGTATTTAAACCATAAAGTGTAGCAAATTCCCCTCCACTTTCATGTGCGCATAGAGGCATCAGAGCACAGAGGGGTCTATTGCTTAAGAAAAGCCAATCAGTATCAAAATAAAAATATGTAATGCAAAACAGGGTCAGAATCAAGCATACACTGCAGAATAATACAAAACAGGCTATGAAAGCTACAGAAACATGGACCCTTCAGGGTAATGTGGCTGCATAGCATCGTCTCTATAATGCCTCGTACACACAACCGTTTTCCTCGACAGAATCCACCAAGAAACTTGGTGGGAGAGCTTTTTTGCAGAGGAAACCGGTCGTGTGTATGTTTTTCATCGAGGAAACTGTCGAAGAACTCAACGAGGAAAAAAGAGAACAAGTTCTCTTTTTCCTCGACGGGAGTCTCAATTTCCTTGTCGTGTTCCTCGTCGGGCTGGTTTTCGATGAGAAACACATTCGGGGCAGATCCACGTAGAGCGGCACTTCTCTCCGCCAGGCGCAGCGTATCTAAGATACACTACGCCGCCGTAACTTATTTTTTTATTAGAATCCTCAAAGAATTCGTGCCGTAAGTTACGGTGGCGTAATGTATCTTTGGCGGCGTAAGGGCGCGGGATTCAAATGGATGTAATGGGGGCGTGTTTTATGTAAATACGTCGTGACCTGACGTAAACAACATTTTTTTTTAACTGCGCATGCGCCGTCCGTGGGGGTATCCCAGTGCGCATGCTCGAAATTAACCCGGAACAAGCCAATGCTCACGACGGTGACGTCATTCTACACAAATCCCTATTCGCGAACGACTTACGTAAAAAATTCAAAATGCGAGGCGGGAACGCCGGCCATACTTAACATTGAGTACGCCTCATAACAGTAGCTTTAACTATACGCCGGAAAAAGCCGAACGCAAACGACGTAAAAAAAAGGCGCCGGCCGGACGTATGTTTGTGGATCGCCATAACTAGCTAATTTGCATACTCAACGTGGATTTCGACGGAAACGCCACCTAGCAGCCGCCGAAAAATTGCAGCTTAGATCCGACGGTGTACTAAGACGTACGCCTGTCGGATCTAGCCGAGATGCCGTCGTATCTTGTTTTAAAGATACAAAACAAAGATACGACGCGCAAAATTTGAAATTACGCGGCGTATCAAGAGATACGCCGGCGTAATTCTTTTGTGGACCTGGCCCATTCGTGTGTATGCTAAGAAACCCGCGCATGCTCAGAATAAAGTATGAGACGGGAGCGCACCTTCAGTAAAAGTAGCGTTTGTAATGGAGATAGCACATTTGTCACGCTTTAACAGACTGAAAAGTGAAAATCGTCTCTTACCAAACTTTTACTTAACACGCAGTAACATGAGATTAGCAAAAGCACCCCCAAGGGTTGTGCCAGTGGAATCGAACCACAATGTGTTGTATGTCATCGCGTTTGAGAACGAGGAGATTTGGTCTTGACCGTGTTTACGCAAAGCAAGCTTGTCGAGTTCCTCGACAAGCCTAACAAGGAACTCAACGAGGAAAACGATGTGTCTTTTCCGACGAGTTCCTCGGTCGTGTGTACAAGGCCTAAGACTCTATAACCTTAGAGAGTCAAGTTGAGAATGTTCAGTAAAACAATTTAGAGCACAAACAGCTATTTGTGATTATTCTCATAGACATTACTGTATCCTTCATAGTCACGTCTAGGGTAGCTCTGATAACTGCTGGAGTGATCCAAGGCCCAAGAATGAAGCGCCACCCCACTGCAAGCAATTAGGGAGGTGCTCCGAAAGTAGCTGGGTCTTACAGAAAAGCCTCTTGCTATTAGGATCTGGCCTGGCTGCCAGAACCAGGGCACGCTGGTTTTGACAGTAGAGGGTCTTTCACTTGGCTGTTCCTTGCTAGGCCACCTCTGCCTCATCAGGTGTGGCCTCTTTGAGGTGCTTAGGGAAGAAAGCAGAACTTTTTTTTCCATGGGTGTTTCCAAGAACCAGAAGCATGGTGAGTAAATGGGCATTGTTCTACACACCCAGATAATATATGCTTGACTGCCCACAATCCAAGTCAGTTCTGATATTGTGCAAACCAAAGAAACAAGTCAGGTATGTAAACTTTCAGCAATGGCTTTCTAGAAGCATCAGGCTTCTTATTCCACCTGAATAAGAAGCCTGGTGCTTCTAGAACAGGGGTCTTCAAACTACGGCCCTCCAGGTGTTCAGGAATTACAATTCCCATCATGCCTAGTCATGTTTGTGAATGTCAGAGTTTTACAATGCCTCATGGGATGTGTAGTTCCACAACAGCTGGAGGGCCGTAGTTTGAGGATCCCTGTTCTAGAAGGCCAACTGAAACAAATATTTCCCCTTCCCTAGTGATGAAAATAACCGTGGCTGGAACTCAAGGTGCCTTATGGATATCTCTTCATTTGCACTTAATCCACTTAGACTTTCAATAATTAGGTTTAAGGATTGGTTGACTATTCTTAAGTTAAACTAAGCCAACAACGAAGCCCTTGGAAGCTTCTATGGAGTATGGAAGCCTTATGGATACCTCCTAATTTGCACATCTGTTACTTAGTCCACTTAGACTTTCAATAACTGGTTTTAGGGTTGGTTGACATTTTCTTAATGAAAACTAAGCCAACAACAAAGCCATTGGAAGCTTCTATGGAGTATGGAAGCCTTATGGATACCTCCTAATTTGCGCGTCTGTTACTTAGTTCACTTAGACATTCATTAACTGGTTTTAAGGATTGGTTGTTATTTTGTTAAGAAAAACTAAGCCAACAACGGGGTCCATAAAAGCTCTATCTAGGCAGACATATGCAGTTAGAACTTTCATTTTTTTCAGGATTGGTGGACTTTTTCATCAAGTCATCAATTCTTAGTAGCACCCATAGGGGGAGGGGGAGGGCTTTTGGAGTTTACAATGTTTTCTTTTGCCATTTATACAATTGGTCTGATAAAACAGTTTAAACTTTACTTCAAAATCCCATGATACTGGATTCTTTGAGAAAACAAAATGTTCTATTCAGCCGGGAGAAAAGACTTGAAAAATAACTTATTTTTAAAATGATAAACTGAAAGACCTACGGCGATTCAGCAAGAACAAACGTCCATTCTGTTCCAAGGCCTCATGAATGTCTTCTATAAATCTGTGGTATGTTCATCCCCCTCAGCTTTCTTTCCATTATCCAATAGTATACACAATTTTTTTTAATTTTTTTGCATTTTTACATCAATTTGCCAAAAAGTCCAGTACGAATCAGATTAGCAATCTCATATATTAAATGGATAATATAAATTTCCACCTTGACGATATTTTGTATTATGACTTAGGTTATCTACTATGTATTTTTGCTTTTATTGGGGCGTTCCAACCACTAAGTATTTTATCCTTTGCAAAGATGCATAATGACCATGCTGTCGTTAGGGGTGGTTGTGTAAGTCAAAAGTTTCATAATCACAGGGGCATTAGCTTAAAAAAGCATTGCAGAGACATTGGACTCAGTAATCAACTAGTTAGTTTAGTGTATAGAACATCAACAAATTGCTCAGTCCTTTAGAGCAGGGAAAGGCAACCTGGGGCCCTCCAGATGTTGTCAAACTACAATTCCAATAAGGCATTGCAAGGTTGGCAGTTACAATTACTCCCAGAGGCATGATGGGACTTGAAGTTTTGTAACAGCTGGAGGGCCCCAGGTTGCCTACCCCTGCTTTACAGTATTGATGCCGGTCACTTGCCTGACAAAGGGGCCCTCCGAAAACGTTGCCGTATGTGTACTATGTGACCAAGTGAATAAAGCTTTGGACCCTTTCGAGGAGGCCTTGGTATGCTGGTGACATTTCTTCACCCTGATTATCTATGGTTTCCAGCTGGTGGTCATTACAGCACCTAGCACTACTACAGCCTTTTCCATGAATGTATGCGTAAGGGGAATATTGTGTTTTAATTTTGTGCCAAAATCCCATACTGGTGTACAGAGAACAAGCAAGTCCTTTACAGTATATGGAGATGTGATCAGCTACTACCAATCCCATCTCCTACTAGCCTACCCCTGAACTATTTATACTCACCTTACTTGCGCTCCCCCTCTGCTCCATTGTTTCAGGATTCAGCACCTGTCTAAGCTCTGGTGTCAAAGGGTTCTCCTCCTAAGGTGTTCGCGTTTGAGCCTGACATCTTAGGAGGCGGTCACATGCTCTCTTATACCTGGAAGCGCTAAGTACTGTATTTATTGGCGTATAACACTCACTTTTTCACCCTGCAAATCGGTTGCAAATAGTGTGTGCGTGTTATACGCCGATACTGCAATTTGGGCTGCCTCGGAGAGAATGGGAAGGGGGGCAGGACGAGCGCCGTTAGATTACATACAGCAAGAATCTGCCGTTTACTCACCTGCTTCTGTAATAGGAAGTCCCGTCTCCTGGGCCAGCATTGGATGACTGTTCTGTCTATCATAGATTACGGTCCAGGAGGCGGGACTTTGTATTAAAGAGGCCGCTGAGTAAACAGGAGTTTCTCCCTGTATGTAATCTGATGGCGCTCATCCCGCCTCCCTCCCTGAGATGGGCATTGATCAGACTGCATTCATGGCAATGGGGAGGCTGCACATGTGCATTGATCAAGCTGCATTGATGGGCAATTGTGAGGCTGGGAATTGGCACTGATCAAGCTGCATTAATGGCCAATTGTGAAGCTGCAGATGGGCATTGATCAAGCTACATTGATGGGCAATTTTTTATGGCTGCAGATGGGCATTGATCAAGCTGCATTGATGGGCAATTGTGAGGCTACAGAAGGGCATTGATCAAGCTGCATTAATGGCCAATTGTGAAGCTGCAGATGGACATTGATCAATTTCCTACAATAAGGCCTCGTACACACGACCGAGTTTCTCGGCAAAAACCAGCAAGAAACTTGCTGGGAGATATTTTTTTGCCGAGGAAACCGGTCGTGTGTACATTTTCGTCGAGGAAACTGTCGAGAAACTCGACGAGCCAAAAAGAGAGCATGTTCTATATTTCCTTGAAGGGAATGGAGAAACTTGCCATGTCGAGTTCCTCGACAGCCTAACAAGGAACTCGACGAGGAAAACGATGTGTTTCGCCCGTCGAGTTCCTTGGTCGTGTGTACGAGGCTTAAGAAAGGGATCTTTGGTGATTTCATTGACCGAATGTCAATCTATCAATAATTAATGGAAAGATTTGGGATGGAGTAACGCTGGAATCGGATACCTAGAACGACATGGCTGCATCCATTCCTGCTTTATGGTCACTACTGTGTCTACCCTGTCATTGGCTGCTAAAACATGCTTAGGGCCTGTACACATGATCCGAAAATCATACAAAAAATACCACTTTCGAAGTGATCGTACAATAATCGGATCGTTAGTATAGAGGTTTCGAGAGCCGATCACGACAGTTCATCCTATATTATCCGATCATACAAGCACGAAAATGTTTCTCGCACAATTCTTTATCGTCCGATTTTCATTTAATCAGTATAGTTGTTCTTTCAAAAATACAAAACAAATACACTACAACCCATGACATCACTTCTGATTTTTTATTCTGTCGTACGAGAATTTTTCGTAACTTTAGTAAGCCTTTTATGTTCGATATGAGACTAGCATGCTAAAAAAAAAAAAAAATGGATGATCTGTCGTCTGATCGTTTTCAGATTGGGTGCACGAGGGTTTAAGGACAGGAGGTGGCCATGTAATGGGGTGGATTTTCTAAAGTCAAAAAGACTGTGCACTTTGCAAATACGGTTGCGCTTATTTTCCCCAGAGCTTACTAAATGTGGTAAAGCTCTGCTGATTTCCATCATCCATTAACCTCCTGGGCGGTGTTCCCGAGTCTGACTCGGGGTGAGATTTTTGGGCAAGGATCGGTAACCCCGAGTCAGACTCGGGCTTGCCTCGCTGGATGTACAGGGAGTTTTACTTACCTTGTCCCTGGATCCAGCGATGCCACCGCGCTGTGTGAGCGAGCAGGACCTCGCTCGATTCACACAGTGCCTCCGTGTGACGCCGATCTCCGTTCCCTGCGACGTTACGACGCACGGGGACGGAGAACGGCGCCAAATTCAAAAAAGTAAACAAACACTATACATACAGTATACTGTAATCTTATAGATTACAGTACTGTATGTAAAAAAAAACACACCCCCCTTGTCCCTAGTGGTCTGCCCAGTGCCCTGCATGTCATTTTATATAATAAAAACGTTTCTTTCTCCCTGCAAACTGTAGATTGTTCATAGCAACCAAAAGTGTCCCTTTATGTCAAAAATAGTTTTAGATCAGCTAAAAAACAGCGATAATAAATTATAATCACTTGCAGAATTGTGCGATAGCGATTTGTGGGGAAATTCGTCATAAAAAAAAAAAAATAATGACAGCAACAATTCTGCAACTGAGCAAATTTCAGTGATTTTGATTTGATTACATTATTGAATAATTTTTATTATAATTATATTATTATTTGTTATAATTATTTATAATTATTTATTATATTATAATTTATAATTTTGTTTTTAAAAAAATGTCATACCCGGGATGCCTATTAGAAGCTTGTTTGGTCAGATTTAAGTGAGTTATTTCTAAAATCGACAGACCTACAATATAAAACGCCAAATTTCCTTGCAAATAATGGTACCGCTTTCAGCATGTTTTTTCTGAAAGAATCATACCGCCAGGGAGGTTAATGTTCTAGCAAAAATGCTTTCCTTTTTTATTATCCTTGCACCCGTTTGGGTATTCTTTACAAACGAAAGCTTTACTACATCACCGTTACTAAGGAAAATGACTGCAACTGCACTAGCAAAGTGCACGATCTATTTGACTTTAGTAAATTATCACAATGATAATTTTCCTAATACAGTAACCTTGATTTGAGAGTAATTTGGTTTGAGAGTGTTTTTCTAGACAAGCAAAATGTTTTACTAAATTTTGCCTTGATATACAAGCGATGTCTTGATATAAGAGTAGCGTCATGTCACAACTGAGTATAAAAGAGAAGAGAGGAGCCTCTAAGTGTAGCAATATGGTTACATTAATGAAGGTACAACATTTAGCAACTTATTGCTACACTTAGAGGCGCCTCTCTTCCCTTTTTTTTACCCTGTAAAAAAAATGCTTTGATATACAAGTGCTTTGGATTACAAGCATGTTTCTGGAATGAATTATGCTCGCAAACCAAGGTTTTAGTGTATGATGTACTGAAATATAAATGAGAAAATGTGTGTTTGGGGCAGGATTTGAGCACTTAGGGGTTGATTTACTAAAGGCAAATAAACCAGGGGTCAAGTCCTGGGAAAAAAAGTGTGGGAACTCCCACCCAAGATCCACTCCCCCCACCAAAAAATAAATAAAAAAAATTATACCCTCATATGCATAATTACTAAAACACATGTTTGTTTGTTTTTTAAAGCAAGTTCTTTCTAAATCCTGCGATAACTCACGGCAGATCTCTGCAAAGTCTCCTGGGAACAACGACAAATGCTCCCAGGAGACATTGCGGCATCGAGGAAGTAACGGAATACCCGCACACTACTCGATGAATCCATATACAGGAAGCGGCCAGTAACAAAGGATTACTAAGGTTCGCTTGCCCCTGACAGTGACTCAAACTGGGCATCGCCGCTTAGTGAAGGATTGGCTCGTGCGGCTCGGCTGCTCTCGGCTGCTCTAGTCCTGCAAAGGGAACTGCGTTCTGCTGTGAAAAAAGTGCAGGAACTCTGTTCCCACGCGTTCCCGCAGGACTTGAGCCCTGAAATAGACTATGCACTTTGCAAAGTGCAGATGCACTCTGCAAGTGCAGTTGGTCCAGGATTATTAAATGAAGAAAGCTTCTCTTTTAAAAGAATACCCAATCACGTGCAATAATCTCAATAATTGAAGCAACAAACTGATCACGATTGCCGTGGCAGATTATATTCATGGGTATACTCCAATGAAAACCAAAAAGTGTACCTTGAGATGCATAATGGAGATAGAGAGGGAGGCAGCAGTTTAGGAAATAGACCTACCCCCACTGCACATGTGAGGAGCTCTGTGAAATCATGCTGCAAATAATTGCAGAGAACCTAAACCAAGGCAAACTGAGCAAAATTGCATTGTCTGCTGGACGGCAGCGGGTCACTGACTTGTTTCTTTTGGCACCTGGAATTTCTCGCTAACAAGTTTTTCGTCCCGCTAGCTTCAGTGCAGAATTTCTGCGAATCCCCTTTTCCTTTTCCATGCATGTGGCCACATTTGTGTACTGTCTGTACTTTCCAGAGACTTATACGATTCCATGCTTTTATGTGTATAACTAACTGTTAGGGTCACGGAGAGAATATATTACGTTGTAGATAATAACACGGCAGGGCAGATCGCTTCCTCCTTTCTTCTTGAGTCGCCTGTGATGGCACTTTTTATGCGTTGCACAGATAAGGATATTTGATATAGTTTTCAGCAGAGTATGTAAAACAAATCTCATTTTACAGCCGTATTAGCAGGCTAATTGAGAGCATAAACCGGGACTTTGTTTACAGAAAGATGCTTCATTAACTGTAAATCCAATAATTAGTTTTAGCAGTGATTGTGAGCTTAACAAATAAGGTTTTCCAGTTTTTGGATGCTATGAATGATCACTTTATGAAATGGTACCCCTGTTATTGTATATGAATGAGTGACGCAAACGTTGTGCTTAAGGCTCAACTCCAGACACAGGCTCAACTCCAGGCACAGGCTCAACTCCAGGCACAGGCTCAACTCCAGGCACAGGCTCAACTCCAGGCAGCTAAAAACACAATTGAAAAACGTATGTTGGAGCTGTTTTGCATGCTAAAGAATTTGTGTTTGCATAGTTACTGTAACGGAACGTCCCACACTCTGCTTGAGTGCTTCCGTCATATACCACTTCCTATCAGTCTGGATCTCAAGCACACAACCAGACGATACTTGTTTGTCTGCTGAACATGGAGTCTTTAATAGAACCAAGAATACAATCTTATATACAGTTAGAGAAGGTAATATTGAGATGGCCCACCCTTTGCAGCTATAACAGCTTCAACTCTTCTGGGAAGGTTGTCCATAAAGGTTTAGGAGTGTGTCTATGGGAATGTTTGACCATTCTTCCAGAAGCACATTTGTAAAGTCAGGCACTAATGTTGGACGAGAAGGCCTGGCTCACAGTCTTCGCTCTAATTAATCCTAAATGTGTTCTATGGGATTGCGGTGCAGGCCAGTCAAGTTCCTGCACCACAAACTCGCTCATCCATGTCTTTCTGGACCTTGCTTTGTGCACTGGTCCAAATCATTTGGTGAAGTGTGGGTTATGAGGTTGTTTTTCAGGGGTTGGACTTAGTTCCAGAGAAGGGAACTTTTAGGGCGTCAGCATACCAAGACATTTTGGTCAACTTAATGCTCCCAACTTTGTGTGAAGAATTTGGGGATGGTCCCTTCCTGTTTCAACATGACTGTGCACCAGTGCACAAAGCAAGGTCCATAAAGACATGGATGAGTGAGTTTGGGGTGGAGAAACTTAACTGGCCTGCACCTCAACCCTATAGAACACCTTTGGGATGAATTAGAGTAGAGACTGGGAGCCAGGCCTTTTTATCCAACATCAGTGCCTGACCACACAAATCCATTCTGGAAGAATGGTCAAACATTCCCATAGATGGTTAGACACACTCCTAAACCTTGCGGTCAGTCTTCCCAGAAGAGTTGAAGCTGTTATAGCTGCAAAGGGTGGGCCAACTCAATATTGAACCCTACGGTCTAAGACTAGGATGCCATTAAAGTTCATGTGCGTGTAAAGGCAGGCGTTAAAATACTTGGGGTACTATAGCAAAGGATAACGAAAGCACAGAAAACGAAAACCGAAAGATCCGACATAAACAAATGCTTTATTTTCATTTTCATTGCGGTCGAATGTGCCTAACCTTAACTCTATTAGTCCAATATTATTTTACATAAAGAGAAAAGATTCAACATAGAGAGAAAAGATTCGACATTATAGATACATGAAGAAGAGTCGACATAGAGAGAAAAGATTCGACATAGAGAGAAAAGATTCGACATTATAGAGACATGAAAAAGAGTCGACATAGAGAGAAAAGATTCGACATAGAGAGAAAAGATTCGACATAGAGAGACATGAAGATTCGACATACAGAAACATGAAGAGTCAAATTTATTGTTTTATTTTTTTAAAGATTCTGTCGAATCTTCTTTTTTTTTCTTCTTAGAACATTTGACAGACACCATAAGCCTTCAATGAGAGATTCGACCTTAATTTGGATTTTCGGACGAATGCATTTTTTTTTCGAAAAACAAAATAAATAAAAACTAATTTCGAGTAACTAAATAAATTTATTTTTCGGTCGAAAACGAAATTACGAAACAAAATATTTCAGTGTGCACATGTCTACTATAGTGTATAAATATATAATATAAATTGTTCAGCCACTAAAACTACTGTAGTCAGAAGACTAAATATTTATTTGCTGTCATGCAACATGCGTATATAGATGAGTGTGAAAATTCCAGCGGATTGTGACTTTTGCCCTGGATAGAAGAAGAAGAAGAATTATTCTCTGTTTGGTTGACCCTTTAGTCATCACTAGTCAGCACATTGTGAAATATCATTTTAAATGATTGTGAACTCACTCGTGTTTTCCATTAGAACCTTTTCAATTGTGAAAGAAAAAAAAAACATTTATGATTTCTTAGCTACTGCAGTCAAAAATAGGTCCAGTCTGGGAGAAAACAGTTAAAAATAACTGAAAGGTCAAAAGCTTTGCCTATGGATTTTGCTTCAATAACAATCCCAACATTGTTAACGTATAATTATACATTATAACATATATTATTGGATTCCCAGACAGAGAAAGTATTGTCTTATAGAGAATAGTTCAGTCAATGTCAGATAATTTAAAAGACTTGATTGAGTCTGAATTTATTTTATTTATATGTATTTAGTCCACATAATTGAAGTAAAAGTAAAATACAAGAAAGTACTGCAGCAAGTTCTTTCTTCATGCTGTCCTTATACACTATATTACCAAAAGCGTTGGGACGTCTGCCTTTACATGCACATGAACTTTAAAGTGGTTGTAAACCCTCAGGGAGAACTTACACCTACAGGTAAGCCTAGATTAAGGCTTACCTGTAGGTGCTTGCAATATCTCCGAGAACTACGCGGTTTTGGAGATATTTGCAATTTCCCCGAGTGACGCCTTCAACAGCGCATGCGCCGTCTTGAAAGGGCACGCTGTGCCGTTTCAAGCCAGGGTCATGCCGTTAAAGGAGTCACGCGACTCTGGGCAGTCACAGAGCCAGAATTCACAGCCCCCGGAAGAAGAGGGGTGAAGAATGGATGCTCGCTGCCATGGAGGAAGACGGTGACATCGCAGGCGTCTCCTGCATGTAAGTGTCACATAATGGGCTACTATGCGATGCATAGTAGCCCATTATGCTTTACCTTTGCAGGGAGACATAGAGAAAGTAAACCCCATCAGGGTTTACTTCCTATTTAATGGCATCCAAGTCTTAGTCCATTGGGTTCAATATTGAGTTGGCCCACCCTTTGCAGCTATAACAGCTTCAACTCTTCTGAGAAGGCTGTCCACAAGGTTTAGAAGTGTGTCTATGGGAATGTTTGACCATTCCTCCAGAAGCGCACTTGTGAGGTCAGGCGCTGATGAGGACAAGAAGGCCTGGCTCGCAGTCCCTGCTCTAATTCATCCCAAAGGTGTTCTATTGGGTTGAGGTTAGGACTCTGTGCAGGCCAGTCAAGTTCCTCCACCCCAAACTCGCTCTTTGGGTTTTAAAAAAAAGAAATTACTTTCGTACTCACCTCAATGCTGCCAGAACCGTGTGATACTACAGCTGTCCCACTTTGGCTCTAAGACTGAGAACTGAGCGATCACATGACCACTGACTGCTCAGTTCTTGGTCTGCTCAGAGCGGAGAGCAGTGACTGTCTGCTATCCCCCCACTGGAGTGCAGGGCAGGAAAAGTGGCGTAGGCAGCTGGCTGTGTCCTTTATTAGGACATCCAACAGTGACATCACAAGACCAGAGTGCCTGGTAGACACGTTTCACACTACTCTGAGTGCTTAATCATTACACAGGTATGTAAAAATTATGCAAAATGATGGATCTATTTAAGGAACATAATTTCTACTTACCTGTGTAATGATTAAGCACTCAGAGTAGTGTGACACTCGTCTACCAGGCACTCTGGTCTTGTGATGTCACTGTGGGATGTCATAATAAAGGATTATGGATTTTGGATTACAATCGTGGTGTGCAGCCTATTCTTTTTGTATCTGATTGCAGAGGCGCGCTGAGACGAGCACCCACCAGTTCCATCAGGCTTCCTCATCTCACCTGGAGTGGTGAGCCTTTCTTGTCTTATCTGCTGAGAGGTGGAGCCAGCTGTCAATCAGGTAGCTGGGTGAATACTTCCCGAGCCTGGAGCGGCTTTGCTATGTCAGTTGAAAGCTGACACTTGCCCATTTTCAGCTGACTCTGGGTCACAGGAAAGCAAAAGTAAGTGCACTCCTGTGACCCACAAGATAAGTATTCAAAAAGAGCTCCTTTAAAAGGAAAAGGAAGTAAGGGCTTTTTAATTAAAAAAGTTGGCTTTGGTTTCAGGGGGTATTCTGTTGGGCTCTATCTGTTCTTGGTGCTGCCTTTTTTCACATTATGCCACTGCATTGTATAAGAGAAACAAAAACTAAGTACAAGAATAATGTGCATCTAAAAATCCTCAAATATTATCAGTCACATTTACTGCACCAACCTATAATCATAGTAAAAATAAAAGTTAGGCATATGCCAGTTGGGCCTATTAACCTTAAACTATTGTAGCTACTGATTTTTAATAAAAGGACACTTACCTGTCCAGGGATCCAGCGCTGTCCTCACCCAGGCCAGTTCTTCGCTGCTCTTGGGTACCCACTCCCACAAAAAAATGTATCCAAAAGTGATGGGGGGGAGCAGGCAGAAAGGCGGAACTTCACCAAAAATATGAAGCTCGCTGTCGGCTGACATCACAGAGCCAGTCCAGGCTTGGGCAAGATCGCGACAATGCAGTTGGGATCTGCCCACATGCCTGGACCAACACCTATCTCAGCTTCTCAACGAGCCGCTGAGAGCCTGAGCTGGCCATTTTCGTCCCCTCCACAGCCCAGGGCTCCAGTGAGTATGGGCAGGGCTGCTGATAAGACAGTACAAACAGTCCTGCTGTATTGGGCCCAGGCCCCATCGGCTAAACAGGAGGGCCCAGGGCAACTTTATTGTTCATTTCTGCCTAATGACTAAATTTATTTTGCTAGAACATACGCACACTCCTACATGCTTACCAGAGCTTTAATTACACTTTCCTGGGCCCCCATCACATCAACAGGGGGCCCAGGAGGTGGGAGCAGAGGAGGGACTTAGTTTTATTCTGATGCCGCGTACACACGATCATTTTTCGGGGTGGAAAAAATCACGTATTTTTTGTATGTCATTAAAAACGATCATGTGTGGGCTTTAGAGCATTTTTTACTGGCCCCTTCTCTCACTCACCCTAAAATATCCACAGCAACAACCGGTGGGAGAGGGGGAAAGCCGGCGGTGCTTTGGGGGAAGGAGGGGGAGCCAGGTCAGTAGGGGGAATCTGTTCTGCACAGGGGGATTAGGGTGTGCCTGGGCACACCTGGCACACCCTGTGTGCACCCCTATGGCTGTGGGGCAGAGCTGTGTAAATCGAAATCTCTTAAAATAGGCAACAGCGGCTCTTAACATTAAAACGGAGGTCCACAATCAAAATTTTTTTTTCTCAGCTATGCAGACACTTTCCGAATCACAATATAACACCCACTTGTTCCTTGCAATATCTCCCCCGATGTCTGGTTTAGAATAAAAAACGAGTTTATAAAAATTGCTGATGACTGGTTCCATCTTGCTTGTGGGCATGTGAAGCCCACAAGCATTAAAGCGGGATTCCAGGCATAATTTTTTTTGCAAGCTAAAATTAATCACATTAAATAGTCCTTAAAACATTTTAATAGCTCCCCAATCGTTTCAGAAATCATTGCAAACACTTGCCTTATATCCTCCAGCTCATGTTGTGGCCGTATCCATCATATGTGTGGGCATGTGAAGCCCAGTTTCTTTTTCTTCCTGGTTTTCAGGGAGAAGTGCATGCTGGGAGATTTTTAGGCACAGTCATGCCCAGAGACTCCTGGGAAATGAGTGTCATCATTTCCCAGGAGGCAATGGGGTCTTAGGACAGGAAGTTGAACCACCTAGGACCAGGAACTAGGCAGATCTCTGCCTAGTAACAGCCAGATAAAAGTGAGTAAAAATGTTTTTTTTCTTTTTTTACATTAACCACTTCCTTACTGGGCACTTAAACCCCCCTCCTACCCAGACCAATTTTCAGCTTTCAACACTGAGGCCCCGTACACACGACCAGTTTCCTCGGCAGAATTCAGCTTCCGACCGAGTTTCTGGCTGAATTCTGCCGAGAAACCCGGCCATGTGTACAATTTCGCCGAGGAAGCCGACGAGGAGCTCGACGAGGAAATAGAGAACATGTTCTCTATTTCCTCGTTGTTCTATGGGAGCTCTCGGCCCGCCGAGCTCCTCGGCGGCTTCAGGGCTGAACTGGCCGAGGAACTCGATGTGTTTGGCACGTCGAGTTCCTCGGCCGTGTGTACGGCCTGACACATTTTGAATGACAATTGCGCGGTCATTCAACACTGTACACAAATGATATTTTTATCATATTTTTCCCACAAATAGAGCTTTCTTTTGGTGGTATTTGATCACCTCTGTTTTTATTTTTTGCGCTATAAACAAAAAAAGACAGAAAATTTTGAAAAAAACACAATATTTTTTAACTTTTTGCTATAATAATATCCCAATTTATTTTTTCTCAGTTTAGGCCGATACGTATTCTTCTACATATTTTTGGTAACAAAAAATCGCAATAACTGTATATTTATTGGTTTGTGCAAAAGTTATAGCGCCTACAAAATAGGGGATAGGTTTATGACATTTTTATTATTTCTTTTTCTACTAATAATGGCGGCCTGCGATATTGCAGTGGACATATTGAACACTTTTGACACTATTTTGGAACCATTTACATTTATACAGCGAAGAGTGCTATAAATATGCACTGATTACTGTATAAATGTGACTGACAGGGAAGGGGTTAACACTAGGGGGCGATCAAGGAGTTAAACATGTTCCCTGGGAGTGATTCTTACTGTGGGGGGAGGGGACTGACTGGGGGAGATGACCGATCTGTATACCTATGTACAAGAGACACAGCATCGGTCTCCTCTCTCCCTGACAGGACGTGGAGCTCTGTGTTTAGACACAGAGCTCCACGTCCTGCCTCTGTAACTGCCGATCGCGAGTACCTGGCGGACATCGCGGCACCACGTGACACGGCGGGGTACAGCTTTTCCCCGCCGCGTGGCCTCGGCGGCACGCGGAAGGGGGAATGTAAACAGAAAGACGTCCAGAGACGTCCACCCGGCAGTTGAGATCCACACTGTAGACGTCTTTCGTATAGCGCGGCTCTCAAGTGGTTAAAGGCAAGCTGTTAATAGAAAGTTCATTTTAAGGGTGGAACTCCACTTTAATTTCCTGGATGCAGTAAATGCTGAGCTCCCAGCCTTCACCGCTCGTTCCTGCGCATGCTCAGTGTTAACGGCGCGGAACGCCGTAAACTTCCAGGTTGCCATCGTCGGAAGTTCCCGCCCGTTGCGATGGCAACAAACACAAAAAAAACCTTGAGATTTCACGGGGCGATCCGCACTGACTCCTGAGATTGTTGACAATTAGCTCCCAGGTGCCAGTGCGCAGTCGGGGAAAAGGAATATACACGCCTACTCCCGCGGGAGTGAAAGACAGGAAATGCCACAATAAACAACAATACTAAGGTAAATACAGCACTAAAAAAAAATGTTTTGTTCATTTGCACATCTGTGCAATGCACTGATGGGGATAAGATAAGGTTAGTAATCTGTGTGAACCTCCGCTTTAATACAACGCCAACAGCGGTGCCTGCCTAAATGAGATTAAAGCGTATCTTCTGTTACAAATATGTGCATCTCCTCGAAAAAAATCATAACCAAAAATTACCTTAAGTGGGGCGAATGAATAGTTACAGTAGCCAGCGATAACATCTAACACAGTGACATACACGGGGCCATCAAGGAGCCATCTCCAATGTATGGAAGCCAGACACGTGTACGGGAGACTCATGCGTAGCAATCCCAATGCCATGTCTGCTTTCTTTAAGAAACAAACACACAACTTTTAACCTTATGGATTACAACGACAGACCATCGTCTTATCGGCAGCACTGGAACAAAAGATGAATAGACGAAGCGCCCCGAGCGGTTTGTCAATTTGACTTTGATAGCATGCCCTCCTTTAAAAGAGGTCCTTTTATGTTTATGAAAAAGAATGACGTCAAAGTCGTCAGAAAAAATAGTATCCAGATAAATGGCAACACTTGCCTGGCTCCCAAAAAGCTCCTTCTATGAGCTGTTTGTTTCTTTACACGCGTAACTAATTAGCTTAGCTTATTATAAGCCCTAGATAGCTGTAATGAAGGTTCTAGTGCGCACTTAGGAAAACTTGTTGGTGGAGGTTGAATAAAGCAGCTTGAGAGCTACAGTAAAGATAACCAAATTTGGTGATTTAAAGATAAAACCGTTGGACTGTAGCATGCTGGAAATGCTTGACTATAACCATTACCAGGTGGGATTAAATTATTTACTTATTTTTATTTTTTTTATTTATTTTTTTATATTCAGTAATGGGTGCTTATTCTTAAGTGCAAGTTCTGAAATGCAATAGCTCATGGCAACCAATCAGAATCCATGCTTCATCAAACCAGGGCCATATTATTTCTGATATATTGTTATGGATTGCTCAACTTAAAAATAAGCCGTTTTCAATAAGTGTGATCGTTTTTTAAATCTGTTTTTACAAAATGTGTCTGTTTTTATTATTAGGCTGAATGTACATGGGACGTTTTAAAACCCCTCTCCTGAACGACGTAACTTGACAGATAGTAACCGACGTTTAAAAACGTCAGTTTTGTCGCGTTTACATGCCATGTTTAGCCGCATTTGCACTTAGAAGCGTTTTATTCTTTTTTTGACGTGATTGTAGCCGTTTTAGTGCAATTGTGATATCGAAAATTGAGTACTGTCCGTGATACTTTTTTTATTTATTTGCACTAACATACAATTTTTCAGGAAAAATTGTATGTTAGTGCAAATAAAAAAAGTATCATGGACAGTACATTATTTTTTTGCAATTTGTCAAAAAATGTATAACGCCTGTTAGGCTTCATGTACACGGAGTGACAGTTAACAGACACAGAATGTTGTTTAACCTCTCCTGAACGATTTAACTTGACAGCTAGAAAGCTGTGTTTTCATGCCGCATTTAGCCGCATTTGCGCTTAGAAGCGTTCTTTTTTGCAAATTGTCAAAAAACGGATAACGCTTATAAGGCTTCATGTACACGGAACGTTGTTTTTTGTTTTGTTTTTTAACACACGGAACGTTGTTTAACCTCTCCTGAATGATTTAACTGGACAGCTAGAAAGTCGAGTTTAGCCGCATTTGCACTTAGAAGCGTTTTTGCAAATTGTCATATAATTAATAACACTTGTAAGGCTTTGTGTATACAGAACTTTGTGTTTTTTTTTTCTGTTTTTAACAGACATGGAACATTGTTTAACCTCTCCTGAACGATTTAACTTGACAGTTAGAAAACCAGCATCTAAAAACATCCGTTAAGCCACGTTTAGCCGCGTTTGTGTCTAAAAGCGTTTGTAAAAAAGAAAAACTATTTTTTTTCTTTCTTAAATTTTAAAACGTCTGTAAAGGAAATGCAGCTAAACGCGAATTACTGCGCTTACACGCGTTTACAAGCTGTTAAGGCATTTGGCATTTTAAATGCCTCTGAATTTTTTTTGGGGCTTTTTGCTTCTAAACTCCACTGCCTGACTATAAACAACCCTGTGTACATGTACTGATAAGATAACATAGAGGAGAGTTCAGGGGCAGCTGAAAAAAATGCCCAACTGCTCCTAAATGTCTGTTTACCAGCAGCAGTGTACATGGAGCCTTGGTTGTATTATAGAGAAATTGTAGCAAAACTTTTAAGTAGTTTAATGTAATTTAAATGACCTAAGTTACCATTTCCATTTATTACTCTCCCTTTTAAGGAGAATGTATCACCAAAAAATATAAATAGCACTTCGTAATACAGTAGGTCACTAATTAGACAAGTCTGTCAGTGCATGCATTAAGGTGCAAAGGTATCAATTCTCTAAGCTGTATAATTTTCTCTCTGTGCTTGTTTATGTGTCTATTAGTACATAGGTATGCTATCATTATTTTTTTTCAGGTAATAGCTTTTTGATAAAAAATTTGCACAATGCATGTTTTATGTATAGTAAAATATATGATTAGAATAGAAAATTAAAACATTTGACTGATTTATTATTATCATTTTAATACATTATACTAATTTTTAACAATTATTATTATTAATAGTATTACTAATACAATTTACAAATTTTACCTGCTATTTTTAACTTATTTTTTTAATGCTCAACACTGTTCTGTGTGTAAGTTATATCCCTGGAATCGTCTATGGGCTGAGATACACCTGGTCATGTCCCCTTATGCACAGTGCAGTGGCATATATACGAAGGCCAGAACCTGATCTGGTGGCGAGGTAAGGGGGGGGGGTGCCAAACACTGCTCACCCTCCTCACCTGTGTAAGTTTTTGTTTAACGAATCCGGTCACCAGTATAAAGGGGACAAAAAATAAAATCAGTGCTTCACTTTTAGATACTGTATTTATCAGCGTATAGCACGCACCCTAACTTTAATGCCCTGTACACACGATCGGTCCATCCGATAAAAACTGTCTGATGGATTTTTCCATCAGTTATCCGATGAAGCTGACTGATGATCAGTCGTGCCTACACACCATCAGTTAAAAAAACGATCGTGTCAGAACGCGGTGACGTAAAACACAACGACGTGCTGAAAAAAACAAAGTTCAATGCTTCCAAGCATGCGTCGACTTGATTATGAGCATGCGTGGATTTTTAACCGATGGACGTGCCTACAGACGATCGTTTTTTTCTATAGGTTTTTTTATCCATCAGATAATTTTAAAACAATTTCCTAATTTTTTAACCGATGGATAAATAACCGATGGGGCCCACACACGATCGGTTTAGTCTGATGAAAACGGTCTATCAGACCGTTTTCATCAGACAAACCGATCGTGTGTACGCGGCATAAGAGGGATGTTTCAGGAAAAAAACTTTCTACAGCCCCCTGCGTATAACACGCAGGCACAGTTTACCCTCTTATTTTTAGGGTAAAAAAGTGAGTGTTATACGCCAATAAATACAGTATATATAAGTACCCATACCGGTACTTCCATTTCACTATTTTGATTTGCAGTCCAAGGACCTAGACTATGGAACGCTCTACCAACCAGCTTTCGAATGGAAGTGAATCACCTGGCCTTCAGAAAAAAACTCAAAACACCTCTTTTCTGAAGGCAAAGGGACAGTAGGGAACGGATACTAAGTGCCCAGAGGCGATTCAGTTCGCATGTGTTGCGCTATATAAGTTTCTCACTCACTCACTTACTCACTCACTATTAAAATAACTTTTAGGTATATTAAAAGAAGCGTTTTATACCAGCCCACAACTTTGTGCTATGAGCATCTCACGCCCAGAGCAGATTTCACCTTTTTAAAAATATCCTGTAAGCTGAACGTCTTAATGGTGTAGAACACCAGCGTCAATGAGCTTACGTAAATCAACTTGCCGAGTGTGAACCAGACATAACAGTTCTGCTAAGGAAAAAATAGTCCCTTTATTGGACATACTGTAGTATTAAAAAAAAAAATTAATTACTAGTATTCTATTACAAATATTTTTAATTAAAAAAACACTTAAAAATGTAAAAGGACTCTTGACCTGGACCTGTGTGTGCGAGACAAGACGTCAAAGCACTTTGCATACATAACCATCAGTAGATAAAGGAAATGCAGACTGGTTCATTTATTTGAAACATTCGTAATATATTATCTATGAGCTATGTAATATTTTCTTGTACCTTTTCAGAAATAGGGTATATACTGTAGGTCTTGGTTTGATTCTATAGGTCTTGCAATATTGTATATTAAGTGTACTTTTATGAAATAAGAGTGGGATTGGGTAAGCATTGTTGCTCGATTTGAAAAATGACCATCAACACAATGATGTGTTTTGATATAATAGTGTGTTATCATATAAGGTGCTGTAGGTATACTAAATGAATACATTTCTGATATAATCAGCTATAGTGATAGGAGTATTGTTGCTGCTACTTAATCATATTTATGTGTGGTCTTAGTACTGATCTGGGAATCTTGATTCAGAATATTGGGTTGTGACAGGCAGGAGCTTGGCTTATACAGATATGTTATATATATATATCTATATCTATATAACTATCTATCTATCTATCTATCTATCTATCTATCTATCTATCTATCTATCTAGATAGATAGATAGATAGATAGATATCTATATATATATAGATATATATATCTATCTATATATATATATACAGTATACATATATACCAATATATATATATAATGTGTGTGTGTGTGTATATATATATATATATATATATATATATATATACATATATACTTTTTTTTTATATGGTTAACACTTTCACTTAGCAGCACTATGGTCGTTGGTTCAAATCCCAACTATGGCATTACCTAAACTTGTGTATTCTCCCCATGCCTGAAGGGATTTCTTCCAGGTACTCCGGTTTCCTCCCACACTCCAAAAACCATGCTGGTAGGTAATTGGCTCCTGTCTAAATTGGCCCTAGTATGTGTGTGTGTATGAATGTGTGTATATGAGAGTTAGGGACCTTGGATTGTAAGCTCCTTGAGGGCAGGGACTGATGTAAAGCACTGCCCAAATTAACAGCGCTATATAAATACCTGTAATAAATAAATAATAAATGAAAGTATATATATATATATATATATATATATATATATATATATATATATATATATATATATATATATATATATATAATATATACACACACGCATATGTACATAAATATGTACAATTGTAGCACTTATTTGCGGATTTACAACTGTCAAAACATAATACTGTACAGATAAACTTCTCAAGTAACTTTTTTTACCTTCAAAATTGTAATATATTATTATTATTATTATTATTATTATTATTATTATTATTATTATTATATAATTATATATTATTATTATTATTATTATTATTATTATTATTTTTTTATATTATATTAGCTAATGCAGCTTTTGTAACTCTGCTATCACTATCTAAATTCATGTTCTTGTTTTCCAACCATTGTAGAATAATAGCCATTGTAATTGGGTTTTACAGAACACTAATGATCTTTGACTTTATTTGGTAGGTGCAGACCCACCTTGAAAATCCAACAAAGTACCACATCCAGCAGGCGCAGAAACAGCAGGTGCAACAATACCTGACAACCTCCAAGCATTCTAACAAAGCACTAAGCTTGCCCTGTCCGAACCAGCCAGGAGACCACATGATGCCGCCTGGGAACAGCGCACCCAACAGCCCCATGGCTATGCTCACTCTTAGCACAACCTGTGAGAAAGAGGTAAGCTTCGACCCGTTTACTGCCATGTGATTTACCTAAAATGTACTTAAAATTTTCTGTATTGTTATATCAAAACCAGACTTTTCTTTAGAAATTAAGCTCAATTTAAGAAGCGCCTATACTGTTAGGAAGAGGACCTAAGTAGAGCTTTAGAGTGAGATATTGGATCCTCACATTAAATGCACTCAGGGCTTACTAAGAGCGATGCAAGGTGAATTGTTTATGTCAAACATCCAATTAAGTGCAGAAGTCTCTTACTTCAAATAATTGGATGTTTGAGGGTAACACAGGCTAACTTTCACATTTTAGTTGCTCATGCCCAGATTGTTTTAGAAGGTCATAGAACAGGGGTCTCCAAACTTTCTAAACAATGGGCCAGTCTATTGTCCCTCAGACTTTAGAAGGGTCTGACTATGGCCAGCGGGAGTGGACATTTTCTTGGCATCAGTGGGAGTAAACATCACATAATTTGCTATCATTTGCTATCACTGTCGTTGGTATCATTGGGAGGAATAGTGCCCCATCTTTGTTATCATTGGGAAGAATAGCATCCCATCTTTGGTATTATTGGGAGGAATAGCGACCCAACATTGGTATCATTGGGAGGAGTAGAGCCCCATCATTGGTATCATTGGGAGGAATAGTGTCCCATCATTGGTAACATTGGGTTGAATTGTGCCCCATCATTGGTATCATTTGGAGGAAGAGTGCCCCATCTTTGGTATCATTGGGAAGAATAGCATCCCGTCTTTGGTATTATTGGGAGGAATAGCGACCAAACATTGGTATCATTGAGAGGAATAGCTCCCCATTGGTGGTATCATTGGGAGGAGTAGAGCCCCATCATTGGTATCATTGGGAGGAATAGTGTCCCATTGTTGGTATCATTGGGTTGAATAGGGCACCATCATTGGTATCATTGGGAGGAAGAGTGCCAAATCGTTTTTATCATTGGGAGGAGTAGAGCCCCATCATTGGTATCATTGGGAGGAATAGTTCCCATCGTTGGTATCATTGGGTTGAATAGTGTCCCATCTTTGTTATCATTGGGAGGAAGCGTGCCCCACCAAGGGCCAAAAAAGTCAAGCAAAGTGCCACATCTGGACCCTGGCCACAGTTTGGAGACCACTGTCCTAGAACATCAGCAGACTAACAGCTGATGTTGATCTGAAAATGGCACATTGACACTGATTTACTGAAGAACTACAGGATGTACACTTCACAAAGTAAATGTTTGCTTTGTGTAAATCGTTCAATGAGCGGAAATTAACCAATAATGAGTTTTTGCTTGCACACAATTGAACGGCTGAAGGGAGCACAACTTTAGCTCATTTACTAAGATGAGTGAACATTAACTTCCCAAAGTGAAAATTTGAAAAAAATATAGAAAATTAAAAAAAAAATGACAAAAATGTTGACCACTTGTTATTTATTTAAAGTTAATGAACTAAATTGTAATTTCTCTACAGCTGGATATTAGGAAAAATATTAAAAAAATTACTTAAAATATTTCTTTATGTATTTTGCTTCCAAGAGAATTTTAAATTTTATTCAAAATGTTAATTTTAGTTTTTTCAAAAACAGATAAATTATTTTTTAGTGACTACTTAACCACAGAGTCAGTTAGCTGTTTGTTAAGATTATAGTTGTGCTACAAACAGGGAGTGTTAGTTCTCATCATGGGCCTTTGGAAATGCCAGGCATTAGTGTACAGTGTCCTGCCTGTTCACAAATATCAAGATGCAGTGTTTTGTGTCATTGAGAATATTTTAGCATTTTTTTCCAAGCCATATGATAGATTTTGTGTTTGCGAACGCTTTGCCTTAAATATTAATTGGAGGGGAATAACACCAAGAAAGTATGTTTTATGTAATTAACAGCCACATATATATTATTGGTAATATTCTAGAGATAAGTGAAAATCTGATTCTCCAACATGCTGTCAACTCTAATCTGTTTCATGGGGCTGGAATCCATTGGCTTTTTTGTCTTTTCTTTTAGTTTTATACTTGTAAAAATATCAGCCCTGTCCCTGGAAGCAAAGTTGCAAAGAGGCCGCATGGATCCCCTTACGAGTTCACCTACCACGAATCTGGAGCTTTCTCGCAGGTGAACAGCCTCCTCACTTTTTCCGAGTGGGGAAATCAATCTGGGTTCCCTATTTAAAAGAATACTGTACTCAAAGAACTGTGGAAGTTGCCATTGCTCACTTATCTTCCTAAAAATGATAGTTGCCTTGCTGTCATGCCGACATCTTCAGAGTTTGTACGTGTTCCGCAATACAGAAAATGCAAAGGCTAAAGACTGCCAAGCAACTAGGTTTTTTCGGAGGTGGTCAGCAGTGGAAGTGGCATTTCTCTAAGTACAGGATTCCTGTATTTTACTGACTGAGATATAATGACATCACTATGCAACATCACTATGCAATCATGTCCCTTGGGCAACCAAAATGGTGGAAGTGAAATGGCGAGGGATTCAGAGGACCCCATTACCAGTTCACTTGCAAAGGGAGGTTGTGTGTATTAGTTCCTGGGCAAGAGTCACAAATTCTTGGGTATCTATTTACCTTTCCCAGTATTTTTGCTACAAATCCATTGTTTCAGAATAAAATAATAAAAAACAAATATTTTTTTTATATCAGGCTCTTTAAATCGGACAAGAAGCAATACAAAAGTGTAGTAAACCACATAAACCAATTGGAAATAGTTTTTTAAGGTTTTGATAAATGTAAAGCCACAGTATTCTTATTTTTTTGGGGGGTTTGGGTAGAATGTGGAAAGGTTAAAGCAGAAAAAAAAACATCAATTTAACCGTTTCAAATAAGTTACATTTCCGACACGTGCCGGGAATGTAACCCTTCCATTGGTTGTGCTCTCAACCAGATGGTCAAACCATCCAATGGCTGGTGTCATAACTGATCACATGTGCAGCATCATTGCAGTTGTAGATTAAACAAAGGCCAAGATGGTAGCTTCCTCGGCTGAAAACAATAGGAGGGTTTACTTCCAATTTAAGTTGTCTGTAGATGGATCAAAATTTTCGATCCATCCACGGCGGCCGTTCCCGTTCCAAAAAACTTGATCTAATAATTTACTTCTTTCAGACCGGCTTATTGGAAAATCTTCCTTCAATCAGTGGAGGATTCCTCATTCCACCTGAGGCTGGGTTCACACTACTACACTACTTTCATCCTACTTTGCTCTGCTACATTGGTCCTACATTTATCCTACATTGGTCTTACATCCATCCTACTTTCATGAACAGGATACTACTTTGGTCCGACTTCAATGATATTCAATGGGCCTGAAGTAGGATCAATGTAGGACCAAAAGTAGTACAGGGAGCATTTTCAAAGTCGGACCGACTTGTGTAGGACGCTACAAGACGCTCTCATAGGGAAACATTGAACACAGAGCAAAGTAGGATGAAAGTAGTGTAGTAGTGTGAACCCAGCCTAACTTGTGAGATGGGGGAATTAGTTCAGCTGTTTTTGATCAGCCTGCTGGCTGATTGAAAAAACGGATCCAAATCATGGCAAGCCTAAAGCTGGCCATAGACGGTTCAAATCTTGGATGGTTTACCAGGGACCGACTGATATTCGAACCATGTATTGGCAGGCTGGATGTACCCAGATTAATCAATTTGGGTACAACCAGCCTGTCAAATTTCTCATGCGATTATTGCCAGCAGCTATATCCACTGGCAATAATCACTGTGTTCTGCTGGCCGGATAGCTCCCCCCGGACAACACAAATGCTCAGTAGGAGGAATTATCCCATCAACATTGACTGTGTTGATGGGGGAATCAAGCAATTTTCTTTCTTGCAACCTGTGGTTGCAGAAAAGAATATTGTTCCATCGATGGCAAGCTTTAGAAACGTTCTCTGATATTTATTGCTAATTATGTCCCTCTGGGAGGATTCGCCAACTCTTACGCCCCGTACACACGACCAGTTTCCTCGGCAGAATTCAGCTTCCGACCGAGTTTCTGGCTGAATTCTGCCGAGGAAACTGGTCGTGTGTACACTTTCGGCCGAGGAAGCCGACGAGGAGCTCGGCGAGGAAATAGAGAACATGTTCTCTATTTCCTCGTTGTTCTATGGGAGCTCTCGTCCCGCCGAGGTCCTCAGCGGCTTCAGGGCTGAACTGGCCGAGGAACTCGACGTGTTTGGCACGTCGAGTTCCTCGGCCGTGTGTACGAGGCCTTAGTCCTAGTGAATATTGTCTCTAGTACAAGACTTGATAGAAAATACAAATTAATTAAGCAGTGATGCGCTGTTCAAATCCTCTAAATGCAGTAATTATGTGCGAAATCAAATATCAAAATCTACAGTGATCAAAATGACTACCTTATGACAAAAGATATGGTTAATAAGCAAACAATTAAAAAATGTGCCACCCAATTGTGCAAAAAAAATTAAAGTATAAGTGTAAAGAATGCTACAAAAAAATGTCCATAATGTCTATACCCTTATTTGGTACAGTCCAGTCCAACACTTCCACTTTTAAGCACCAATTTTGGAGTACGGACTTTTAGCCCTGGTTCACACTGGGCTGCGGGAGTGAAGCCGTGCAAGTTCAGCTAAACTCGCACGGCTTCACTCCCGCTGGCAGTCCCGATTTCGGCCGCGATTTAAAAGACATCTGTGTAAATCGCGGCCCGAAATCGCAAAAAGTAGTACAGGATCTACTTTTTTAAATCGGTGCAGCGCCGCAGATGCGGCATCGCACCGATTAGGACGGTGTCATTGCCGACAATTGCTGGCAAATGCCGCCGATTTGACATGTGATTTGACATGTGAAATCGCATCTCAAATCGAAGCAAATCGTACCCAGTGTGAACCTGGGCTTAAAGTGATAGAGTGCACTTGATTGGTGGATGCAGCAGTTTGATAAATACACTTAGTATTATTTTATTAATTTATTCACGTAGCATACATAACAGCGCATGCGTTCATTTGCATTTTCTTTGATAGAAAATTACAAAATGTTGCTACAGGGACTGCAAATGAGGAGGCGCCTTCTAACCATTCCATACTCTATCCAAAACGTAAAAAAATAAAAATGGCTTCACATACACTCCCCTATAAAAAATAAACCCAAACCCTCGTATAGATTGTTATAAATAAATACAGGAAAGAAGATTTCAGATTCTTTACACAATCCTCTTCATTAAGATAGCTGCACATTAAACAGTAAAGCTAAATCTGACAGATCTTTATCCTGTTTACCTTACAGAGGTGTTGCTGCCAAAGATAGCTTTTGCCTTAAATAATTCAGTCTCAACTTCTATTTTAAAAAAATTGACTTCCGAAGAAAAAATTTCACTTCTTTAATGGTTGTTTAGGCAATCTGTGGACATGTCATAAAAATAAAGAGTTAACTATGTTAAATATTTTTTTTTTTATTATATAGTATTTATTTTTGGTATATATTAACCCATTATAGCTGTATTTTTCTTTTTGTATTTTTAAATATTTAAAAACATATAAAAATGGACAAGGCCTAATTTTACTTGTCTATTTTTATGGAGCAAAACACATGCATCTTACTGTGTGTACATGCACGCCAAGTAGAAACCACATTCTTTCCTATGTATACGGTTCACATCCTTGTACTGCTGTTTTGAAATAAGGCCTATTCACACCTATATGTATGCGTTAGCATGCATGCAGTACACATGGAACAGTATGAATACAGCCTATGGGGTTAATTTACAAAAAGTGGAGAGTGCAAAATCTGGTGCAGCTTTGCATGGTAGCCAATTAGCTTCTAACTTCAGCTTTTTCAATTAAGTTTTGACCAAAAAAAAAAGAATATATATTTTTTTTTTGCAGAGCTTTACCAGATTTTACACTCTTCAGTTTTAGTAAATCAACCCCCAAATGTCTGTCCTAAAATATAAATTAAGCTTCGGATTGTCAACATATTAAACCACTTTTTTTTTTTTTTTTTTCACAGCAAATGACAGCATATAAAAAGTACACGGATAGTAGAAAAACATTCTTAAAGCAGGGAGGATAACAAATCCCCTATCCTTCAATCCCATAGACATCAAAATGATAGAGAACAATCCTAACATGGATTCTCATAAAGTGCATACAGCATTTTCTTAACTTATAGCTACTACTAAACCTCGCCCTTTTGTCTAGGAGATACTAATTAGTACAGTAGTCCATATCGTGCAAAATAGACATAGAGCGCCATAGAACATATTAAAACACTTAATAATATCAAGTTCAATGAGTCTATGCTCTGAATCAATTTAATAATTTAAAACATCCATTTTGTCTTAATTTCAAATTTTTTTTTTTTCAAATTTGTAACACAAAAGTTTTATGTTTTATAATTTTTTATATATTTCATGATATAAAATCTTAATGTTCATATTATTAAAACAACGTTGAGATATAAATAGGCATTTTGGTTCAGTTTAAAACTATTTATTAACTGCCTAAAGATTTATTTGTTTCTATATCTTTTTTTATCTGTATTATTGTGACGTTTATTTAATTGTGCGCAGAAATTAGGGAATACCAGGGCAACATCACTGCAAATTGCCAATATTTTCCACCGTTTTTGCACTTTCAGATCTTCAAATCACCCTTTGGTGAAAGCGCTAACTAAATATTTTTTTTTTCTGCTCTTGTTAATAAAAAAAAAAAAAAAATCTGCAAACATATCACATTTGCTGGTTGATAAATAGGGTTAATTGTACATACAGCATGATTTAACACTGAAGCAAATTATAGCGAATGCAGTTTTATCGACAGCAATATTTCCTTTTTTTTAAATAAATGTGATGACAAATCACTCAGTAAATCAATGCCTAGTCCATGCATTGGATAAGATATATATGTGTTGAACAGAACTATATGCTGGCATTTTAAAATAAATAAAAAAAAATCATGAAAAACAATCAAACAAGTAATTTAATGAAAATATGTCCCCACCAACTCAACAACATAAAGTTTTGTGGCTTTTAATTTTAATTTTTTTTATTTTTGGTTTGATATTACATATTTGGAGCTCATAAATTAGCAGATTTATGTAGCCCCAAATCCTGTTTTTTTATTTTTTATTTCACTGCTTTTAACTTAATTTTGTTTTGGGTCTTACATTTGCGACAATTTGATGGTCTAGTTATTCAAAAAGCTTTGCAGAGTATTGCCAATAATATTCAATAATTGCTTTCTGTGTTTCCTGAGAAAATAATAGGGGGCATTTTGCAACAAGTCTGCCAGGTGAACCTGGCAGAATTTTTGGAAGTCTTTATGAAAAAATTAGCAGTCTGTCCTGATTAAGCTCTGTAGATTTAGGGAGATTAATATCTGATGGTTGTTATGGTTGAATAATAGTTACTTATTAATTAATATTAAATAAAAATTATTGTCAGTTTTTGATTCAATTGAGTTTACTATCCAAAAAAGAAGAAGCTGTTTACAACCGAACCATTTATTTCAACATTTTTACTGAGTAATCCAAAATCCAATTACATTTACATACATTGACTGCAAAAGTGTTTTTATTTTATTTTTTAAAACTGACGTAGAATAGCAAAGCTTCACATATTGCAATAAACAAATAATACAAGAACCTTTTCTTCTCTATTTTCCCCTACTAAACAAGACATGATGAATGTATTGATTGCCATGTTGAAGTGGCATTTACACGATCAAAACCACATTTTATCGAGTTTTTATTATCAAAAATAAATATATATATATATATATATATATATATATATATATATATATATATATATATATATATATATAAATAAATATTATCAATTTTGTTGATCTTTCAGTAAATTGTAATTTTTTTAATTTTTTTTAAGTCCATACTTTTCATTTTTTTAGAATTGCTGTCACTTTGTTAGTTGACTGCTGAATTTTTTGGGCTTAACATCACCGTTCTTTGTGGTGCTGAATTTACCCTTGGGTAGTAGATTGCTTAGCTTCTGGCAATTATGGGTGATCATGTTAGGCCCCGTACACACGTCCGAGGAACTCGACGGCCAAAACTCATCGTTTTGCTCGTCAAGTTCTGTGTGAAGCCGCCGAGGATCTCGGCGAGCCAACTTTCCTCATTGAACAACGAGGAAATAGAGAACATGTTCTCTATTTGGCTCGACGAGGAACTCGTCGGTTTCCTCGGCCGAAAGTGTACACACGGCTGGGTTTCTCGGCAGAATTCAGCTCCAAACCAGTTTCTGGCTAAATTCTGCCGAGAAACTCGGTCGTGTGTACGGGGCCTCAGAGAATACAGGTGCATGGAAAGTGATTTAAACATAAAGTTTACCATCTTCAGGGGTATTTTATTTTTTATTACTTTCCTCCTAAATATTTGGTATTTGGAAAGGACGCGAATTTTAGTTGTAAAAAAATGAATTGCTCCTTTAGTAATTTAGACAGTAAATATTATTCACCAATAAATAAATAAAAAATTGTATTGATAATAACATCATATTTTTTTAATTGCAGATGGATGATGTAATCGATGACATCATTAGCTTGGAGTCTAGCTATAATGAAGAAATCCTCATGATGGATCCTGCTATGCAAATGGCAAACACGGTATGGTAGATTTGATGAATTTATTGTATCCATATTTTTTGAAAATACATTTTTACTTTTTATTATTATTTTTACTTTGCAGTCCAGTTTTGACGGCTGTTGTTGTGTCGCATTCTGGCCCTTTTGTTTTCACAACCTGTCATATAAACTGTTAAGTGGGGTACACCAGTGGTGTATTTAGGTTTTGTGCTTCCCTAGGTCTGACTACACTCGTGTACCCCCCTAATTTAAATATGACCCACCCCTTCCTGTCAAGTCCACACCCCTTGCTGTTTAAGACCCACCCTGAAATTTTTGAGTGGGTACACTAGCTCTGAGAGCCTGGGGGGGGGGGGGCAATGGATTTCCTTAATTTGCATAGATTTCCTCTCACTTCCTGTTTGGCTATGGGGCAGGAAGCAAAGGGAAATCTCTGCAATGGGACAGGGATGGTGACAAATAAACTGACAGGGGCTATAACCCTCCCTTACTCTATCCAAAATGAAAAAAAAGTGTTGCCTATAGTTCTACTTTAAGCAAAACATTTCTGATAATTTTATGGAGAGGGCTAAGAAGATATAACCATGCCAATGGTGCATCAGAAAACATATAGCACAGTAAGGAAGGTTTGTGGCCCAGGATGATAGGACAGTGAAAATTGGAAGCGCCCCCCCCCCCCCCACAGTTGCGGAATGCCGGCTGCTCGCATACCAGAAGCAGTGCGGCCGCTTTATGGGGGCGCTAGACTAATTTGCCTAACAGTGTAGTGCAAGCCGGCGGGGACTCTTTTCGTGCTGCCCCTCTGCAAAGTGCTGCCCTAGGCCTGGGCCTTGTGGGCCTAGGCCAATATACAGCATTGGGGTACACACAAGAAAATCGGGCGAATAATCGTCCAAATGTACTCGTTGTTTCACAGCAAGTTGGAACCAAGGAAGGAAATAATGTACAAAATGTATTATGACGAAGGCTTTTTTTTTTTGTTACTTATTGTTTCTGATCATGTGCAGTCTTTAATCTCTGATTTATTTTATACGAAAATCGTACGAAAACGTTACACATTAAATGAAAATCTTTGTTCTGTTCCGGTACGAGAAACATTTTGGAGTTTGTCCCTTTGTAAACTGTCATTCGGAAGGTCGGAATCAGCTGTCGAATGTTGTGTACACACTATCAGAAAATCATACAATCCTTCCTCAGACTAAATTGTTCGCCCAATTTTCTTATAGTGCGGGTGAGCCTAAGGCCTCATACACACGACCGAGTTTCTCGGCAAAAACCAGCAAGAAACTTGCTGGGATTTTTTTTTTTTGCCGAGGAAACCGGTCGTGTGTACATTTTTCGACGAGGAAACTGTCGAGGATCCCGTCGAGCCAAAAAGAGAGCATGTCTTCTTTTTCCTCAACGGGAATGGAGAAACTTGCCTTGTCGAGTTCCTCGACAGCCTAACAAGGAACTCGACGAGGAAAACAATGTGTTTCGCCCGTCGAGTTCCTCGGTCATGTGTACGAGGCTTTAAGGTGTCTTTAACATGGATGGCTTTTATTAGTCAATGAAAGTGGTTAACCCTCCCAAGTGGAGAATTGTGGTATGCAAAGAACATAACTGTATTTCAAGTGATAAAAAAATAAAAAAAAATAAAAACATTGTCATTTTGAAAAAGAAAATACTAAAATAATGATTTTGTACAATAAAAAAAAATATATGTATCCCTTAACCTCCCTGGCGGTATGATTAATTCATATTTTAGGTGCTGAAAGCGGTACAATTGTTTTGCATGGAAATTTGACGTTTTATATTGTAGACCTGTAATTCTTAGGAATAACTAACTTAAATCTGTCCAAACAAGAGTCTAGTAGAAATCCCGGGTATGATAAAATTTGAAACACAAAATCATAAATTATAATATAATAAATAAATATAAATAATTATAACAAATAATATAATAATAATAAAAATTATTACTTTTAATTTTTTGATGACGAATTTCCCCACAAATCGCTATCGCACAATTCTGCAAGTGATTATAAATTATTATCGCTGTTTTCTAGCGGCTCTAAAACCATTTTTGACATAAAGGGACACTTTTGGTTGCTATGGACAATCTACAGTTTGCAGGGAGAAAGAACCGTTTTTATTATATAAAAGTACATGTAGGGCACTGGGCAGACCACTAGGGACAAGGGGGGGGGGGGGGTGTATTTTTTACATACAGTACTGTAATCTATAAGATGTGTTTGTTGACTTTTTTGAATTTGGCGCCGATCTCCGTCCCCGTGCATCGTAACGTCGCAGGGAACGGAGATCGACGGCACACGGGGACACTGTGTGAATCGAGCGAGGTCCCACTCGCTCACACAGAGCGGTGGCATCGCTGCATCCAGGAACAAGGTAAGCCAGCGCACGCTGCAGGCTCTGCATAGCTACCACGAGTGTGACTCGGGGATACCGATTTTAGCACAAAAAATCCACCCCGAGTCACGCTCGGGGATACCGCCAGGGGGGAAGTTTTTTTTTTACAGTACCTTTGTTATCAACAGCTGTCACTTGGCTTCCTGTCTCTTCTTTGCGGGTATTCTGCGGGCAGTGTGTCATATCCTTTACCCGCAATATCTCCTGGGAGCTTTTCTGCAGAGGTTTCCTCTGAGTTATCGCGGGATTTCCTAAAGCGCGATGCTGCTGGCTCGTCACATCAGGCTCCCCGACACAGATTGACCCGGAAGTGACGTTCCGTCGCCGCCATCTTGCTACTCCCCACACTCATGCACAGTAATGATAGAGTGAGAAGGGTCAAGCGGTGTAGCAAGATGGCAACGACGGGACGTCCCTTCCAAAGCAATCTGTGATAGGAGAGCCGAATGTGACGCCCGTTTAGATGGAAACCCGGAAGTCGACGTCACTGCTGAACAAGGAAATTAATGCTTGTGGGCTTCACAGTGCCCACAAGCAAAATGGAAACGGCGCTGCAAAGATAATATAAGTTCTAATTCCAGGCGAAATCGGATGACTTTAAACAGCAGAGGCGTGAGTCCTCTGTTTATACGCTATAAATAATTTAATGCCCCACAAAAAAACAAAAAAAAACAAACGAATGGCCGCGGGAGATCCGCTTTAACAAAGGAGGTATTCCCATAACTGTTTTTGTTGTTCACCGCATTTTTTTCAGATTAAGAAACTTGGACCTTTGTTCCTGGATGTGAGTTTTCCCTGAATTTATTAACCATTAGAAATAAAAACTGTTTAGAAATCGTCTTTATTAATCCCTGAATACCTTTCGCCATTGTGATTGTATTCCTTATGTCTCCTATAATTAATTTGTTTTAATTCATATTTATTTTTTATTTTTTCCAGATGCCGGTGTCTGCTAATCTGATTGACATTTATGCAAATCAAGGTATGCCTGCTCCTGGGTTAAACATCAATAATTCTTGTCCTGCTAATCTTCCCAATATCAAAAGGGAGCTTACAGGTAAATCTATTGGAAACATAGAGAGGATGAGATCAGAATTCCAGATCCATTGTTTCATTATTGCAAGCAATCGCCATGCAAGTACAAACGGAATTGGAATTGGGATGAAGCTGGGAGGGATTATAAAGAAAATATTATAAGATTATAGGAAGGAAGAATAATGTATATATGGCGTGGTGTTGGGGTTTTACCATGGGAGGGGTGCTTCCAAACAATGGAGAAAGTCCGTTTGAATGTTGAGACTCTCATTCATCTTGTTGATGAACATACACTATATTACCAAAAGTATTGGGACACCTGCCTTTACTCACAACTTTAACCTCCCTGGCGGTAATCGCGCGTCTGTCTCTGGGTGAAATTTCAGTACTAATAGCGGTATCCCTGAGCCAGACTCGGGATCTCATCGCAGTATCCAGGCAGGGAATTACTTACCTTGTCCCCTGGATCCTGTGATGTCTCCCTGCTGTGAGCGAGCTGTCTCCTTGCTCGATTCACACAGTGCCCGAGTGCCGCCGAGCTCCGTTCCCGAGCGTTGCGACACACAGGGGTGGAGATCGGCACCAAATTCAAAAAAGTAAAAACACAATACACATACAGTATACTGTAATCTTACAGATTACAATACTGTATCAAATAAATACACACCCCTTTCAGTGCCGATCCTGACCTCCCTGGGGCCCTAAGCAAAATTACATGTCACATTAAAGTTGAGAAGCGGGGTGGGGGGGCACTGCCGACAGTGATGACATGTCACATTGAAGATTAAAGTTGAGAAGCGGGGGGAGGGGGTGTTCTGCTGTCGGAAATTACATCTTACATTAAAGTGAGAAGCGGGGTATGCTGACTTCTTACCTCTTCTCCCATGCAGCCAGCGAGTTGAGAAGCGGGGTGAGGGGCCAAAAATGACTTCTCACCAGGCGGGGCCTCTCGTAATTTGTGGGGCCCTCCGCAGCTTTGCGGGGCCCTAAGCGGCTTGCATAGTGAGCCTATAGGGCGGATCGGCCCTGCCCCCTTTGTCCCTAGTGGTCTGCCCAGTGTCCTGCGTGCACTTTTATATTATAAATACTTTTCGTTCTGCCTGAAAACTGTAGATTGTCCATAGCAACCAAAAAGTGTCCCTTTATGTCAAAAGTGGTTTTAGAGCAGCTAGAAAACAGCAATAATTAATTAGAATCACTTGCAGAATTTAGCGATAGCGATTTGTGGGGAAATTCGTCATCAAACACTAAAAGTAATAACAGCGACAATTCTGCAACTGAACTTATTTATAGTTATTTAATATATTACAATTTATGATTTTGTGTCTCAAACTTTATCATACCCGAGATGTCTACTAGACTCTTGTTTGGACAGATTTAAGTGAGTTATTCCTAAGAATTACAGGCCTACAATGTAAAACGCCAAATTTCCATGCAAAACAATTGTACCGCTTTCAGCACCTAAAATCTGAAGGAATCATACCGCCAGGGAGGTTAATGGCATCCCAGTCTTAGTCCGTAGGGTTCAATATTGAGTTGGCTCGCCCTTTGCAGCTAGAACAGCTTCAACTCTTCTGGCTTTCCACAAGGTTTAGGAGTGTGTCTATGGCAGGGGTAGGCAACCTCGGCCCTCCAGCTGTGGTGAAACTACATTAAAGGGATGATGTGGCAACCCTAGGTGTCATGTCCTGTTCAGGTCAATGTTTGTCCTTGTAAAATACTCCAATTCGCTGAGCCATTCTATCCTACCATGTAATAATTCCATGGATGCCACTCTACAGTCATAAAAGACTGCTTAAAGTAAATCTAATGTTTTTTTTTTTAAATTTTAAATAGCATGGGAAGGGTTAAAACCACATAGTGTACTATTGGGGAGATTTTACATAATTTCCCACCTCGGGACACAACAGGAAGTTAGAGGAGATCTCTCCAAGAGAACTCCTCTCTTACACATGTCAACTACATCTTTAAAGCGGGAGTTCACCCGAAAAAAAAATTTAACAGTAGATTGGGCCTAATTACGGGAAGCAGAATCAGGTGTTTTGATTAAAATCAATGCAGTGCTTACCTTTTTTGAGATAGATGTTCTCCCGCCGCTTCCGGGTATGGTCTTCGGGACTGGGCGTTCCTATTTGATTGACAGCCTTCCGACCGTCGCATACAGCGCGTCACGAGTTGCCGAACGTCGGTGCGGCGCTATACTGCGCACCGACGTTCGGCTACTTTCGGAAACTGGTGACGCGCTGTATGCGACGGTCGGAAGGCTGTCAATCAAATAGGAATGCCCAGTCCCGCAGCCCATACCCGGAAGCCGCGGAGAAGATCTATCTCAAAAAAGGTAAGTACTGTATTGATTTTAATCAAAACACCCGATTCTGCTTCCCGTAATTAGGCCCAATCTAATGTTAAAAATTATTTTTTGGGTGAACCTCCACTTTAATGTAATGCTCCCATTGCTTTTGGTCTCACTCTTTTCTATATGAAAAAGTTGCCAAGTATTCGGGGGGCTTGTTTTTTTTTTTTTTTTAAGAACATTGAAGTTTAAGGGGCTGATTTACTAAAGGAAAATCGACGGTGCACTCTGCAAGAGCAGTTGCTTCAGAGCTTAGTAAATGAGCAGAAGCTCTGCTGACTTCCATCATCCAATCATGTGCAAGCAAAAATGCTTTTTTTTCCTTGCACGTGATTGGGTGTTCTTTGCAAAGTGAAGTTTCACCTCATTTAGTAAGCTCTGGAGCAACTGCACTTTGAAAAGTGCACAATCTATTGGCCTTTGGTAAATCAACCCCTATGTGTCCAGGGACCATTAGCTGTTTGGTTCATTATACTGAGAGGATCGCAAATAATATTTACAGCAGCACCTTTAGTCATTTTTCAGATATTTTTTTACTCAATGCTATTTTAAAGGTGACGTTTATAGTTGATTAAAAAACAAACAAACACTCACCTCCATGCTGCCACTGCCGCCCACGGGCTCTGAGCCCGAAAACTGAGAGATCACATGGCCACTGATCACTCAGTTCTCAGCCTGCTCTGAGCAGAGATCAGTGAATGTCAGTTACTGCTCTCCAGTCTCCAGGCTCACTGGAGTACCGGGCTGTGGAAGGGGGCGGGAGCGGCTGGCTCAGGCTCTCAGTGGCACGCTGGGAAGGTGAACTAGCACCTAAGTGGATATCGCCAAAATGGTTGGGATACTGCCTCTGTGATGTCAGCCAACAATGGACTTTAGCCTGCTGTCGGGTGATTCTGGGTTGTAGGAGAACAAAAGAACAAGAGAACACCCTAATTCCCAGCTCCAAGCATAAATATAATGGCAGACTCCAGTATCTTACATCCACATATGAGGGAGATATATAGAATCTGGTGCAGCTGTGCATAGTAACCAATCAGCTCCTAACTTTAGCTTGTTCAAATAAAGTGTTACTAAACCCACAACAGTAAAATCAGGTCTGTATATGTAGTAAAGCATGTTTGTTATACTCACTGTGGAATCTAAGGGGTTAATCCTCTGCATTGTGTAAAAAAATGCTGTTTGATCCTGTCTTCTCTAATCCTCTCCTTCTTCCACAGTCCCCAATCAATCTCCTGATAGAACAGAGCCCTGGGGGCACTCTGAACATACTCATTATGGTGTGTATTGCTGGAGGTTATTTCTTTTGTCTTGGGAGGGTGCATGTGATCAGCACAGGACCAATCAGCACTGTCCAGACAGAGGGTTTGGGTGTCCTGCAGCCTCATAGCACAGTCAGAGGAGAATGAAAACTCCTCCTACAAGCTTTAACTAGACACTGATAGAAGTCACAAGACTGCTATATACTGCTGATGAGAAAATGTATTTAGCAGTTTATATTTACTAACATTATTGCATTTCCTTGTTCTGTGTACTGTGAGAGCAGTGGCGGCTGGTGGTCAATATTTTGGGTGGGGCGGCGAACAAACCTGGCCACCTCACGTGCTTAAAAAAGAAAAAAAAAACACATTGAAATCAATGGCCCAGATTCACGTAGATGGGCGCAAAATTGTGCGGGCGTAACGTATCTCATTTACGTTACGCCACCGCAAGTTTTTCAGGCAAGTGCTTTATTCACAAAGAACTTGCCTGTAAAGTTGTGGCGGCATAGCGTAAATCACCCGGCGGAATACAAATTCGGCATGTAGGGGGCGTGTATCATTTAAATGATGCGCGTCCCCGCGCCGAACGAACTGCGCATGCGCCGTCCGTCAAATCTTCCAGTGTGCATTGCTCTAAATGACGTCGCAAGGACGTCATTGGTTTCGACCTGAACGTAAATGACGTCCAGCCCCATTCACGGACGACTTACGCAAACGACGTAACTTTTAACATTTTCGACGCCGGAACGACGGCCATACTTAACATTGGCTGCCCCTCATATAGCAGGGGCAACTTTACGCCTGGAAAAGCCTAACGTAAACGTCGTAACTTTACTGCGTCGGCCGCGCGTACGTTCGGGAATTCGCGTATCTGGCTAATTTGCGTACTCGACGCGGAAATCGACGGAAGCGCCACCTAGCGGGCAAAAAAAAAAAAAATTGCAGTTACGATCTGACGGCGTAAGAGACTTACGCCTGTCGGATATAATGGATATCTATGCGTAACTGATTCTAAGAATCAGTCGCATAGATACGATGGGCCAGATTAGGACTTACAATGGCGTACATGGCGCTGCGCCGTCGTAAGTCCTTTGAGAATCTGGGCCAATGAGTCTGGCGCCCTGTATGGAGATTAGGGGCCGGGCACATGGATTAGCCCCGCCCTGGGCCCCTAATGGACGGGGGCTGCCACTGTGTGGGAAAACAGATATAGTGGGTGCAAGCTCCTGGGTTTAGTAACGCATTACGCTTTGACAATAAAACCTACAAACTGATTGGTTACTAAGTACAGCTGCACCAGATTCTGTGTGCACCAGTTTTAGTAAATCTCCCCCAATACATTTTATAAAATGTCAAGTTAGCCCTGAAGCTTCTCCATGCTATACCAAGTCATGTACTGAAAATCAGATATAATCACAAATAGTTTATTGATTACAGGTACTTATATAGCACAGCTTACACAGCGCTTCTCATATATAGTAGGATTGTATCAGACCCTGCCTCTGAGGAGCTTACAATCTAAGCCTGGGCTCACACTGAAGGCGGGTTTGAAATCGTGCGACTTCAGGAGCGATTTCAGAGACATCTATGCGGGTTCCTGCACAGATGTCTATTGAAATCGCCCCTGAAATCGTCGAAAGTAGTGCAGGAACTGCCTTTGGGATTCGGTGCGTTCCGTTAATATGTGGCGATTTGACATGTCAAAATGGCCCAATGTGAACGTGGGCTCAGGCCCCTAACTCACATTCATACATACTAGGCCCAATCAGCTTATCTTTAGAGCAAGGGGTCTCCAAACTTTCTAAACTAAGGGCCAGTTTACTGTCCTTCAGACATGAGGGGGGCTGGAAATTGGTGTCGGGGGGGGGGGGGGGAATAGTGCCCCCTCATTGGTGTCAGTGGGAGGAATAGTGTCCCATCATTGGTGTCAGTGGAATAGTGTCCCCCTCATTGGTTTCAGTGGAAGGAATAGTGCCCTCTCATTGGTGTCAGTTGGAGGAATAGTGTCCCATCATTGGTGTCAGTGGGATAGTGTCCCCCTCATTGGTGTCAGTGGAAGGAATAGTGACCTCTCATTGGTGTGAGTGGGAGGAATAGTGTCCCATCATTGGTGTCAGTGGAATAGTGTCCCCCTCATTGGTGTCAGTGGAATAGTGTCCCATCATTGGTGTCAGTGGAATAGTGTCCCATCATTGGTGTCAGTGGAATAGTGTCCCATCATTGGTGTCAGTGGGAGGAATAGTGTCCCATCATTGGTGTCAGTGGAATAGTGTCCCCCTCATTGGTGTCAGTGGAAGGAATAGTGCCCTCTCATTGGTGTCAGTGAGAGGAATAGTGTCCCATCATTGGTGTCTGTGGAATAGTGCCCCCTCATTGGTGTCAGTGGAAGGAATAGTGCCCTCTCATTGGTGTCAGTGGGAGGAATAGTGTCCCATCATTGGTGTCAGTGGAAAAGTGTCCCCCTCATTGGTGTCAGTGGAAGGAATAGTGCCCTCTCTTTGGTGTCAGTGGAATAGTGTCCCATCATTGGTGTCAGTGGTAGGAACAGTGTCCCATCATTGGTGTCAGTGGAATAGTGTCCCATCATTGGTGTCAGTGAAATAGTGTCCCATCATTGGTGTCAGTGGGAGGAATAGTGTCCCATCATTGGTGTCAGTGGGAGGAATAGTGTCCCATCATTGGTGTCAGTGGAAGGAATAGTGCCCTCTCATTGGTGTGAGTGGGAGGAATAGTGTCCCATCATTGGTGTCAGTGGAAAAGTGTCCCCCTCATTGGTGTCAGTGGAAGGAATAGTGCCCTCTCTTTGGTGTCAGTGGAATAGTGTCCCATCATTGGTGTCAGTGGTAGGAACAGTGTCCCATCATTGGTGTCAGTGGAATAGTGTCCCATCATTGGTGTCAGTGAAATAGTGTCCCATCATTGGTGTCAGTGGGAGGAATAGTGTCCCATCATTGGTGTCAGTGGGAGGAATAGTGTCCCATCATTGGTGTCAGTACCAAGAATAGTGCCCCATAGTCTGTGAGAGGAATAGCATTTAGTATCAGTGAGAGGAACAGTGCCCCAAAGGCCTGTAAAGCCCGGAGATGTCCCTGAAAGCCAATGGCGATTGGCTGCACTAGAAAAGGTGTCTGGATTTGTAATTTAATTAAATACTTCGGGGCTCCTGGCCGTTCAGCAATATTATTATAATACGGGATTTATATGGAGTTTGCACAGCGCTTTACAACATGAGGACAGACAGTACAGTTACAATACAATTCAATACAGGAGGAATCAGAGGGCCCTGATCTTTAGAGTTTACAATCTACAAGATAAATTGTCCTTTTGTTTAAAACTTTGTATCCTTTATTGCTTCCAGCAAATGTTTCCAGTGTACTTGAGGGTGTATTGTTACAGTTTAATCACCATAGGGTGTACATTGTTCCACATTTAACAATCGCTACATTACAGCATGCATTCAAACAAAAGAAACAAGATATAGGTGTGCAGGCATTTCTAGAGATCTGACTGACAGGCAGTTGCTATACAGGCAATAAAAGTGGTTGCTGAGTGCCACCTAGTGGGCAAATAGGTTTTTGCAGCTGTAACTTCCAGCTCTGGATACTTTGGGGTCTTTCTTATAGCAATGATACATAGGCGTGCGCACAGGGTGTGCCAGGTGTGCCCAGGCACACCCTAATCACCCTGTGCAGCATAGATTCTCCCTACTGCCCTAGCACCTCCCTAGCACCACTTCCGGCTTCCCTCCTCTCCCGCTGGCTGTTGTTGAAGGGATGTTTTTTAGGATGAATGGGGGGAAGGGGCCAGTAAATATGTTATTTATTGGCCCCTTTCCTTTCTGAATGAAGATAGTAAACAATCTATAGGTAGTGTTTGAGCTTTGGGGTGCACACCCTAATGCAATAGGCTGCGCACACCTATGGCAATGAATGTGACCAAACGTTCACTGGTGGTAAATCAATTGCTGTCACTTAAACCATATGCATTTGGAAGATTCACTTGCATTGAAAATTTGGTGAATGTTAGATTCACTGCTTAATAAATGTGCCCCTTAACCGCTTGCCGACCACCGCACGACGATATACGTCGGCAGAATGGCACAGCTGCACAAAAGGACACATATATAAGTCCCTTTTAAGAAGTGGCTCTGTGACTCCGACCGCGGGTCCCGGGAACTCGATGTCTGCGGGGGGATACCCGCGATCGTGTCACGGTGAGGAAGAAGGGGGAAATGCTGATGTAAACAAGCATTTCCCTGGTCTTCCTAGTGACAGGACAGTGATCCTGTAATCGGAAGCGGTGATCCCTAGGGCACGCGTTACCCCTTCAGCGCCACCTAGTGGTTAACCCCTTCACTGCCAGTGTCATTTTCGCAGTTAGCAGTGCATTTTTATAGCACTGATCGCTGTATAAATGACAATGGTCCCAAAATAGTGTCAAAAGTGTCTGATGTGTCCGCCATAAAGTCGCAGTCATGACCCCTGGGGGGTTACCTTGCGAGCGTGCTCCCGAGTCCAGCATTTTCATCCGTAAATACGAATGCTGGACTCGGCCCCGCCCCCCCGGGGCCCGCATCATTTGATTTGATTCACAGCAGCGGGAGCCAATCTTGTATATAGTCCCTTATCATCTCCTCCTAGAGCTTACATACTATTGATGTTAGGCTAACTGGTCTGTAATTCCCAGGAATGTATTTTGGGCCCTTATTAAATATTGGTGCTACATTGGCTTCCACAGAAGTTTTTTTTTACTTTAATGCATAGGATGCATTAAGGTGAAAAAACACGAGGGTTTACAACCCCTTTAATGCCCTGTACACACGATCGGTCCATCCGATGAAAACGGACTGATGGATTTTTTCATCAGTTATCCGATGAAGCTGACTGATGATCAGTCGTGCCTACATACCATCGGTTAAAAAAACGATCATGTCAGAACGCGGTGACGTAAACCACGTACGACGGCACTATAAAGGGGAAGTTCAAATCCAATGGCGCCACCCATGGGGCTGCTTTAGCTGATTTTGTGTTAGTAAAAGACGATTTGCGCTTTTCTGTCTGTTACAGCGTGATGAATGTGCTATCTCCATAACGAACGCTAGTTTTACCAGAACGAGCGCTCCTGTCCCCTAATTTAATGTGAGCATGCATGGATTTTTAACTGAGGACGTGCCTACAGACGATCGTTTTTTTCCTATTGGTTAGTTAACCATCAGATAATTTTAAAACAAGTTCCAAGTTTTTTAACCGATGAATAAAAAAACGATGGGGCCCACACACGATCAGTTTGTCTGATGAAAACGGTCCGTTTTCAGCAGACAAACCGATCGTGTGTACGCGGCATAAGAGTTACTTGCCACTAGTTGCCGCACCCAACCCCTACATTGCCTCGCCCCTAATTCCGCCCCTAAACACGCCCTCATAAATGATCTCATGAAATGACACTGTTAAATGTTTTATGCAGAATTAGGTTACAAAAATAAATATTAATAACAAAATATGATTGTAACAATCAGTGCAAATCCTAAACGAATCTGTAAAACTAAAACAAACAAATACATTATATCCAAAATGATACAATGCTGACCAGCCAACCACTGTGTAAGTGATTCCACAACACCCAGAGCTTTTTTTCTCAGAATAACGGTGCAGGAACTCAACCACGACCCCGTTCAGATTTCACAAACAGTAGAAGGGTCTTAAAGGGGCATTAAATACCAGGATTGCATTACATACAGAGTGCAGAGTTCAGGGGGGTTACACACAGAGTGCAGAGCTGTCACTTGTAAACACAGAAACCAGACTTCTGTGTTTACAAGTGATTGTGGTGATCAGGCACCAAAGGGTCTGAGCCAAAGGTGGTGGAACTCAGTTCCCCCCAAGTTCCCCCTGAAAAAAAGCCCTGACAACACCTATAATAGATATAATCAGACATGAATACATGTGTAGCGCAGCAGTATTTCATTCACACCTAGACATATTTACGCCCGACGCTCGATACGCTGGAGGGGAGAAATACCATTGCCCTCTATGGAGATGGTTCACATCTCCACGCCGAACGCCGAAACGCCGAACGCCTGAAGCTCAAAACAAGTCCCGGACCCTTTTTTCAGACGGCTTCGGTGTTCGGCATAGGAGATGTGGACCCTAGACCTGTAAAAAATCGCAGTAAAAAACGCTGCAATTTGTCGCCGCAATTCGCGGGACAAAGCGCCGCGATTAGGTGTGAATGCAGCCTTAAAAATGCCGCAATTTGTTGCGGCAAATCGCAGTAAAAAACGCCGCAAATCGCCTACGCCTAGGTGTGAATGCAGGCTTAGGCTGCATTCACACCTGAGCGTAGCATTTTGCTGCGTTTTTTACCGAGATTTGCCGTGACAAAATGCAGCGTTTTTTACCACGATTTTCCGCGACAAAACGCAGCGTTTTTTACTGCGATTTTTTACAGGTCTAGGGTCACCAATGTAAAACGCCCAAATTCGAGCGACAAAAAAGGGTCCAGAACTTGTTTGTTCGGCGTCAGGCGTTTTTTAGTGGAGATGTGAACCATCTCCATAGAGAATAATGTATTTTTTCCCCTCTAGCGTTTTGGGCGTCGCGCTTCAGGCGACAAAACGCTCAGGTGTGAATGCAGCAGCACCATCCTATTAGATCACTCAGTAGAATAAATAACATAATAATGCTATGGAGAAGAGAAGAGAGGGGAGGCGTTTCTAGTCACTCTTAGGGTGACAACGCTACTTGTCAATAGGTACAGTGAGTGGGTGTTGTCATTCTAGCACAGGAAGTGTGCTACTAGCCGGATCACCAGGGCAAAATAATAGAAAAATGCTTAAAAAAAAAAAGAAAACGAATGCAGCCACCACATCTAAGGACCAGTATCATATATATTACATTCTTGTTTCTTGGATTTAGATACACTTTGAAGGACCCACAGTTGAGTCAAAGCTACCGACATGTTTACTTGTTTTGCATTTGTGACTTACAAGGTATTAAAGACAGAATGGTTGAAGGATTTGGAGCTTGCACCATTGGAAGGAAGTCTGCAGAGGCAGCTCCCAGAGGTTTCCTCGGGCAGTGTTCCTGATAGCAGCGTAACTCAAAATTTACAAGCATACCTCCCAACTTTCTGAGACGGGAATGAGGGACACCTATCAGCAAAAGTATGCAGGCATAGGACACACCCCTTGCCACGCCCCCTTAAAGGAGAATTGTACAAAAAAATAGGATTGGTTAAACCCATAAGGGCTTTTTTTTACCACTACTATTTCTTTATATTGGCTTTTGGAATTTACAAATGCAGCAATTTTGAAATCAGATGAAAGGTTTGGCACTGGGAAATACTTTTTGATAGATAAAAAGTGCATTTTATATACAACTATATAGATCAGACCAAAATGAGGGACAAATGAGGAGAATGAGGGACAGAGGGACATTGTTCCAAATCAGGGACAGTCCCTCGAAATCAGGGACAGTTGGGAGGTATGTACAAGTTCTATACTTTAATATTCAACTTCTCTCATTATTGTTTTTCAGAGTCAGAAGCAAGAGCGCTGGCCAAGGAAAGACAGAAGAAGGACAATCACAATCTAAGTAGGTTGAACTTTTTGCTCACACAGTAATATTCTCATGTATGGCTGATGCCAGCAGCTGCTTATATAAAATATACACTGCCATCTGCTGGTTGGGAGCAAAATCACCCTGACAGTTAAGAGCAAGATAATTCTTAATGTTTCCTCAAGGTACATTTTCTCTACTTTTTCTAAGGCCAATGAGCCAAAAAGAACACCAATCATCTTAAGAGTCCGAAGTCTTTTATTGGTATTAAAAGTCACAATATAAAAAACAAAAGGCAGCCAATGCATTTTGGGGGCAAAAATCCCTCTTTATCAATGCTTCAAAAATTACATGAAACACAAAAAAAATTAAAATAAGGGGGTGAGGGACATCTGTATCAGTGATTTCCATATTTATTATTCTTACTTTTAATGAGACAACGTGGGCCTGTATTCGACTGCATGGACTCTACTGCTTTCCCCAGAACTTCAGAACTTGCTGAAAACATGTTTTAAAAGCTTGTTTTGCCACATTAATTAAAAATATAAATGCTGCCCTTGCTGAGAACCTTTTGAAACAATTTGATGCCTGATTACACTGACATCAACACTTTCTGAGATACAGTGTTAATTTTGTCGACTAAAACAACTAAAACATTTTAGTCGACTAAATGAATATTATTTTATTCGACTAAAATATGACTTAAACTAACACATTTGACATGACTAAAATGTGTCTAAAACTAAAATGGCATTTTTGTCGAAAGACTTTGGCCCCGTACACACGGCCGAGGAACTCGACGTGCCAAACACATCGAGTTCCTCGGCCAGTTCAGCCCTGAAGCCGCCGAGGAGCTTGGCGGGCCGAGAGCTCCCATAGAACAACGAGGAAATAGAGAACATGTTCTCTATTTCCTCGCCGAGGTCCTCGTCGGCTTCCTCGGCCGAAAGTGTACACACGGCCGGGTTTCTCGGCAGAATTCAGCCAGAAACTCGGTCGGAAGCTGAATTCTGCCGAGGAAACTGGTCGTGTGTACGGGGCCTAAGACTAAAATTAAATTGTAATTTGACTTCAAAAGTAACATTGGTCTGTAGTGCATGTTAATACCTCAATACCATAAATAATAACGTATGAGATTTTTCACTCCAGCAGTATTTAATGAGTTTGGAAATTGTAGAGAAATGTTAACTAATGCATTACAATTTAACTACACCCATTAGATTTTAGACGACTAAAATTTAGTTTTAGTCGACCAAAATGTACTAGAAATTTAGTCAACTAAATACGAATAAAACTAAAACAATTGCAGAAGACTAAAATGGGACTAAAACTAAATCGAAATTTGCTGCCAAAGTTAACACTGCTGAGATAATGACCTGGAATAAGTAAAATATGGGGGTTGATTTACTAAAGTCTTATTTACTGTGCACTTTTGAATGTGCAGTTGCTCCAGAGCTTAGTAAATGAGGGAGAGCTCTGATGGCTTCCATCATCCAATCACATGCAAGCAAAAATTCTGTTTTTATTGTTTTCCTTGCATGTGATTAGTTGTTCTTTGTAAAGTTAGACTTTACCTCATTTACTAAGATCTGGGGCAACTGCACTTTCAAAAGTGCAGTAAATTTGCCTTTAGTAAATCAACCCCTATGAGTCCCCTTTCTATCGTTGGGTGTAGAAGCACAGGCCTATGTTATATATTATATAATGCAAAACTGAGCACAAAATAAAGGCAGTTGGAGAATTAGACTTTTAATAATGTGATTTCAAGTACAATGTCTCCCTCTAGAGGTAAGTTGTGGTCATTGTTACATTCATAGAACATTAAGATTGGATTTACACTAGCTCTGGAGCGTCCCTGTTTCAGGTGCGAACAGCCCATAACCCTACGTGTAAAGCCCTGTACACATGGGCAAGAATCTCGTCAGGAAAAAACTGTTGTTTTTCCCGACGAGATTCTTGGCAAGAATTTCTTGCCGCCCGAGTGTACAGACTCTCCTTTCTTTCTTTTTTTTTCTTTTTTTTTTTTAAAGTGTATTTTTGTGCGTGTACTCGAGAGAGGAGCCGGACTGCAGGAGTTGGAAGTAGGCAGGCCTCCCCCAGAGGCAATCTGCCACCTTTCTCCATGCCCCGGGTGGCAATGGTGGGTGTGTGAGGGGGTCCTCCCACACAGCCCGCCCTACCTGCTCCGCTTTGAAGCCCAACGGGGCAGAGGGACTCCCTATAAGGGAGTGAGAGGATCTAGCCCGCTCAACCAGCCCCGTTAGTCCTTTGCCTCTGTTTTTAGAGACCGCGTGGTCAAAGTGCGTGCATGTTAACCCAATTTCGAGTGCGTGTAAGTGTGGTGTTTTTTGTGGGAGGGGGGTGGGCATACTAAGCGCAAGCTTACCTCGCATAGCACACCCACCGGGAGCCGGGCTGAGACCACCAAACTCAATTCACATGTAGCCGAGACCGGGATCCGAACCTCTAGCTGCAGAGGTGAATGGCTTGTCAGCGCAGTGCCAATAGCGTCGAGTCACCGCAGCTCCCCACAGACTCTCCTTTCAAAAGAACCGCGGTTCTCTTGAAAGGCAAGAACGTGGTGACGTCATCGCGTATGACGATCATTCGATGGGGTCGCCGCCAACTTGATGCACCCTACCTATGCCTAGGAAGCTACCGCGCATGCGTCAAAGTCAGTTCGAGCATGCGCGGGTTTCCTATTTTTCTCATCTAGATTCTGGGAAGTTTTCTTGTTGAGTATCTGGAAAGCCTTGTACACACGCTCGGTATACTCGGCAAGAAAGCTCTGCCAGCAGTTTTCTTGCTGGTTCTTGCCGAGTGAGGCCCCGTTCACACGTCCGAGAAACTCGACGGGCAAAAGACATAATTTTGCTCGTCAAGTTCCTTGTGAAGCCGCCGAGGATCTCGGCAAGCCAACTTTTCTCACTGAGTAACGAGGAAATAGAGAACATGTTCTCTATTTGGCCCGACGAGATCCTCGTCGGCTTCCTTGGCGAAAAGTGTACACACGACCGAGTTTCTCGGCAGAATACGGCTCCCATCGAGTTTCTTGCTGAATTCTGGCGAGAAACTCGGTCGTGTGTACGGGGCCTAAACCGAGCGTGTGCACGAGGCTTAAGACTGGGATTGTACAGATCTCAAATTTTCTGGGTACTTCTAGACCTGTATTGATCTATGAACACATTTTTTTATTTTATTTACCTTGATATTTATTGAGTTTGTTCTGTATTATCAATAAAGCCAAAATATCCCTTATCATCATCATCATGCTTTATGTTCTTTTGTTTTAATTCTTTAAACAAATTCTGTTCTAGATACCAGTCTCTGATCATCTTTATGTATTATATTTTTTTTACAGTTGAACGAAGACGAAGATTTAACATCAACGACCGTATAAAAGAATTAGGGACTTTAATACCCAAGTCAAATGACCCGTAAGTATTTTAGGAGACATTTTTTTAATGCAAACAAATAAATCAATCTACAGGGAGTGCAGAATTATTAGGCAAGTTGTATTTTTGAGGATTAATTTTATTATTGAACAACAACCATGTTCTCAATGAACCCAAAAAATCATTAATATCAAAGCTGAATATTTTTGGAAGTAGTTTTTAGTTTGTTTTTAGTTTTAGCTATTTTAGGGGGATATCTGTGTGTGCAGGTGACTATTACTGTGCATAATTATTAGGCAACTTAACAAAAAAAAAATATATACCCATTTCAATTATTTATTTTTACCAGTGAAACCAATATAACATCTCAACATTCACAAATATACATTTCTGACATTCAAAAACAAAACAAAAACAAATCAGTGACCAATATATCCACCTTTCTTTGCAAGGACACTCAAAAGCCTGCCATCCATGGATTCTGTCAGTGTTTTGATCTGTTCACCATCAACATTGCGTGCAGCAGCAACCACAGCCTCCCAGACACTGTTCAGAGAGGTGTACTGTTTTCCATCCTTGTAAATCTCACATTTGATGATGGACCACAGGTTCTCAATGGGGTTCAGATCAGGTGAACAAGGAGGCCATGTCATTAGTTTTTCTTCTTTTATACCCTTTCTTGCCAGCCACGCTGTGGAGTACTTGGACGCGTGTGATGGAGCATTGTCCTGCATGAAAATCATGTTTTTCTTGAAGGATGCAGACTTCTTCCTGTACCACTGCTTGAAGAAGGTGTCTTCCAGAAACTGGCAGTAGGACTGGGAGTTGAGCTTGACTCCATCCTCAACCCAAAAAGGCCCCACAAGCTCATCTTTGATGATACCAGCCCAAACCAGTACTCCACCACCACCTTGCTGGCGTCTGAGTCGGACTGGAGCTCTCTGCCCTTTACCAATCCAGCCACGGGCCCATCCATCTGGCCCATCAAGACTCACTCTCATTTCAGCAGTCCATAAAACCTTAGAAAAATCATTCTTGAGATATTTCTTGGCACAGTCTTGACGTTTCAGCTTGTGTATCTTGTTCAGTGGTGGTCGTCTTTCAGCCTTTCTTACCTTGGCCATGTCTCTGAGTATTGCACACCTTGTGCTTTTGGGCACTCCAGTGATGTTGCAGCTCTGAAATATGGCCAAACTGGTGGCAAGTGGCATCTTGGCAGCTGCACGCTTGACTTTTCTCAGTTCATGGGCAGTTATTTTGCGCCTTGGTTTTTCCACACGCTTCTTGCGACCCTGTTGACTATTTTGAATGAAACGCTTGATTGTTCGATGATCACGCTTCAGAAGCTTTGCAATTTTAAGAGTGCTGTATCCCTCTGCAAGATATCTCACTATTTTTGACTTTTCTGAGCCTGTCAAGTCCTTCTTTTGACCCATTTTGCCAAAGGAAAGGAAGTTGACTAATAATTCTGCACACCTGATATAGGGTGTTGATGTCATTAGACCACACACCTTCTCATTACAGAGATGCACATCACCTAATATGCTTAATTGGTAGTAGGCTTTCGAGCCTATACAGCTTGGAGTAAGACAACATGCATAAAGAGGATGATGTGGTCAAAATACTAATTTGCCTAATAATTCTGCACTCCCTGTATAAACACTGTTCAGTATTCCAGGGGATTGCGATACATAATTTTTGATAATGAATTGGTCGGTTTCTCAGGTTTATCAAAAAATACAATAAACATTAAAATATTAAAAAAAACTTTAAAGTGTGACTTTACCACTTTTGGAGTGGGTGTGTTGCCACAGTTATGCCACAGGTGTTATGTTCATTCTTATGGCACACTTACCCTTTACAGTTCCATCTGATGGAATATCTGTGCTCCCCCTTCACCACTGCTGACATCTTCCCCCTGTCTTCTTCCCAGTCTGGCATTCTATTGGACAGCCACTGATGATGTATTGTAACTCCTACACATGCATGCAGGGCCAGCGCTACCACTAGGTGAACTAGGCAGTCGCCTAGGGCGCACTGCCACCTAGGGCGCAGATACGGCCCCTGGGGGGGAGGGGGGGCAAGGGGAAGCATCTGGCAAAAGTGACAAGCCGGCGGGAGAAGCAGGTGAGGGGTGCAGAAATTAGTTCCCGTCCCCTGGAAAACTCGTCCACTTGCTCCTCTCCTCTCCTCCCCCCTCCCCTGTGTGCGGACAGTGCGGGTGATGGCTCAGGAAGTGCAAGTTGCTGTGCAACTGTCTTAGGTGGAAAGGATCTATTCCCCACACTGCTCCGTCCACTCCACCTCCAGCATGCCTACAGATTACCTTAGCTCCACACTCATCCCTTCTCCTGCTCCTCCTGTGTGCTCCGTCTGTGAAGGAGAGGCGGGAAGATTAATAAGAACCAGCCGAGCGACAGCCTCACTGAAAAATTGCTGCATGAGCCAGAGAGCCCCCTGGGGATGTGAGTGAGCACTTTTACTGAGCAGATCCTGCTCCCCCCTCTCTCCCTGACCCCCTCTCTCTCTTCCTTAACCCCTCTCCCTCTCTCCTACCCCCCTCTCTCCCACCAACCCATCTCTCTCTCTCTACCTGAACCCCTCTACCTCTCTCTCCCTGACCCCTCTTCTCCCTCTCTGACCCCTCCTCTCTCTCTCTCCCTGACCCCCCCTCTCTCCCTGACACCCCTCTCTCCCCCTGACCCCCCTCTCTCCCCTGACCCCCCTCTCTCCCCTGACCCCCTCTCCCTCTCCCTGACCCCCCTCTCCCTCTCTCTGACCCCCCTCTCTCCCCTGACCCCCCCCTCTCTCTCTCTCTGTAAACCCCTCTCTATCCCTGACACTCTCTCTCTCTCTCTCTGTAAACCCCTCTCTGTCCCTGACCCACTCTCTCTCTCCCTGACCCCCCTTTTTCTTCTTGAACAACCCACTCTCTCCCTGACCCCCTCTCTTTCCCTGACCCCCTCTCTCCCTCTTCCTAAACCCCCTCCCTCTCTCCCTGACCCCCCCTCTCTCTCCCTGACCCCCTCTGTCTCACTGATCCCCCTCTCTCTCTACCTGAACCCCCTCAGTTTAGGCCGATATGTATTCTTCTACATATTTTTGGAAAAAAAGTGTATATTAATTGGTTTGGGCAAAAGTTATAGCGTCTACAAAATAGGGGATAATTTTTTTACTAATAATGGCGGCGAGCTGCTATTTTTATTGTGACTGCGACATTATGGTGGACACATCGGACACTTTTGATGCTATTTTGGGACCATTGTCATTTATACAGCTATCAGTGCTTTAAAAATGCACTGATTACTGTGTAAATTACACTGACAGGAAAGGGGTTAACCACTAGGGGACGAGGAAGGGGTTAAGTGTGTCCTAGGGAGTGATTCTAACTGTGGGGGGGGGGGGCTGGGCTAGGAGTGACATGACAGTGATCACTGATCCCGATCACAGGGAGCTGTAGATTACTGTCCTGTCACAAGGCCGAACAGGGAAATGACTTGTTTACATAGACATCTCCCCATTCTGCCTCTCCGCAAAACGATCGCGGGTGGCCGGTGAACATCGAGTTCGCGGTTCCCACGGGCATGGTGGCGGAGCTTGCGGCGGCCATGCCTACACAGCGGAATTTTCAAAGCCGTGCTTTGCCCACATGACCCATTCTGCCGATGTATATCTCCTGGCGGCGGTCGGCAAGTGGTTAATGTAATTTTTCGCAGTTTATCTGACATCAAGAGTTATTTTTAACAATCTTACATACCTCTGAGTACCAAACCCCTTTGGGCACCAGGTGAGGTTAGCTGAACTGAGGTGGAGGGTTATTTTTTGGGGCTTTGTTCCTTTTTTTTTTTCTCAAGATGGCTTAACACCTCGAATGCATGAAAGTTTAAACTAAGAATGTATATATAGTTCTTGGTATATACAGTCATGACCAAAAATATTGGCAGATAATGCACCACTTTGCCCAGAAAATTGTTGCAATTACAAATGTTCAGACATTCACATGTTTATTTATTTTGTTTGTATCGGTATGACACAAAAAAGTGGAGAAACAAAAAGCCAAACTGACGCATTCCACGCAAAACTCCAAAAATGGACTGGACATAATTAATGGCGCCCTCAATGTTATATTTGGTAGCACACCCAAATAACTGAAATCAATGGCTTCCTGTAACCATCAATGAGTTTCTTACACCTCTCTACTGGCATTTTGGACCACCTTTCTTTCGCCAACTGCTCCAGGTCTCTCAGATTAGAAAGGTTCCTTTTCCCAACTGCTGTTTTGAGATCTCTCCACACGTGCTCTATAGGATTTAGATCTGGACCCATTGCTGGCCAGTTCAGTATCTCCAGCACTTTATCTTAAACCATTTCTGGGTGCTTTTTGACGTGTGCTTTGGGTCATTGTCCTGCTGTAAGACCCATGACCTCTGAAGAAGACCCAGATTTCTGACACTGGGTCCTACATTGCACCCCAGAATAGTTTAGTAGTCTTCAGATTTTTAGAATGCCATGCACCCAAAACATCAGTAAACCTCCACCATGTTTGACTGTAGGGACTGTATTCTTTTCTTTTTCTGAAAACAGTTGAATGATGGGCTTTACCAAAAAGCTGTAATTTTGTTTCGTCTGTCCACAGCGCATTCTCACAGAAGGATTTTGGCTTCCTTAGGTAAGTTTTGGCAAACTCCAAACTGGATTTTTTATGTTTTTGTGTCAGTAGTGGGGTCCTCCTGGGCAGTGACGGTCTGTCCATTAGGGGCGCCCGGGCACCGCCCCCTCTCTCCAGGCCACCCCCTAGATGGTAATGGATAGATTCATGCATAGCACAAATCTTTCCATGGCCGCTGTGGCCACCCCCTATTCATGCGTCCGTCCCCTTTTGGGTCACCGACGCATGAATTACAGCGGCTCTAATAGACTTCAAAATCGGGTGGGCTTGGGTCACAAAGCATGCAACCTGGAGCCCACCCAGGTGTGTTACAACAGTGAATAAATATTCACTTTTGAAACACTAATGCTCAATCTGGCCAATCAGAAGCGGTTGTGAGACCTGTTTTCGATTGACCGAAACAAGAAGACCCCTGATTGGCTGCCAAGGAGGGAGGAAACAGAAACCGCTGCCATGGAGAGCAGGAGAACAAGAAGCCGCCGGTGTTGGAGAATGGGAGGCCGCCGCCGAGCAGGGGAAAGTCATCAGTGATGGGGTAAGTGCTCTTGACCGACCGACCGACCCGGGGGGTGGCATACTGTTTGCCGCCCCCCCCCAAAAAAATCCCACCAGCCGCCACTGCTCCTGGGTCTCCTACCTTAGCATTCCTTTCCAGGTGGCGCCGTATAGTGCGATTTGACTTAGTTGTACCACGTGTTTAAAGGTCAGCTTGAATTTGTCTGGAAGTTGATTGAGGTTCTTTATTCACCATTCGAACAATCCTTTGTTGCAATCTTTGGTCAGTTTTTCTCTTTCATCCATGTCCAGGGAGATTAACTGCAGTGCCATGGATTGCAAACTTTTTGACAATATTGTACAGGGTGGACACAGGAACTTTAAGATCTCTGGAGATGGATTTGTAACCTTGAGATTGTCCATGCTTTGCTAACATTTTTGTCCTCAAATCTTCAGACAATTCTTTGCTGCTCTTTCTCTTCTCCATGCTCCGTGTGTCACACAGACACATAACAGAAAGGTTGAGTCAATTTTTTTAACATTTTAACTGGTTGCTGGTGTGATTTCTATATTGTCAGCACCTGTTAATTGATACAAGTTTAATTACAAACTACAGGAGCATCACAAACTTGGAATGCAATTATTTCTTACGATTTTTCAGAAGGTGCTAATCATTTTGGTCAGTCCATTTTTGGAGTTTTGCGTGGAATGTGTCAGATTTGATTTCCACTTTTTTTGTATAATACAAATACAGCAAAAGAAATAAACATGAGAATGCCTAAACATTTGTAATTGAAATCTATTTCTGGGCAAAGTGGTGCATTATCTGACAGAAATGCAGGGATGCCAATAGTTTCTGACCATGACTGTAAACGTCTTTTCTTTTTATTATTGGTTGTTGTTGTTGCTGTTTTGTGATATATGAAAATCTACTTTATTAATGAAATAATTTTATAAAATCTAAAATGATTAAACGTGATTGTATCTTGTGTTCCAGAGATATGAGGTGGAACAAGGGAACCATTCTGAAAGCCTCCGTGGATTATATACGTAAACTTCAGAGAGAGCAGCAGAGATCGAAGGAGCTCGAGAACAAACAGAAGAAGCTTGAACATGCCAACAGACACCTGCTGCTCAGAATACAGGTTTGTGTTTTTAACTTTTTGTTTTAAGTATTTTTTTTTTATTATTATCAAACGTCCAAGGAGCTAAACTAGAGCAGTGTCTCTCAACCTTTTTTCAGTCAAGCCAGCCTTTAAAATGATGGACAGTCTAGAGCAGGGGTGGGCAAACTTTTTGACTCGAGGGCCGCAACGGGTTCATATATTGGACCCGGGGGCTGGCCCAAGAGTAGATGGATGGTGTGTATGTGTTAATTAATATAAATTAAATTTAAATTTGTAACATTAAATGTTTAGATTAATTTAAGGTAGAAAAGCATAAAAATAGTTATTTTACAAAACTACAATTGATGGCACAGTGGCTGCATTTGATGGCATGGCACAGTGGTGACAATTGATGACACAGTGGCTGCGTTTGATGGCATGGCACAGTGGCTGCATTTGGCATGGCACAGTGGTGACAATTGATGGCACAGTGATTGCTTTTGATGGCATGGCACAGTGGTGACAATTGATGGGCACGGTGGCTGCGTTTGATGGCATGGCACAGTGGCTGCATTTGGCATGGCACAGTGGTGACAATTGATGGCACAGTGATTGCTTTTGATGGCATGGCACAGTGGTGACAATTGATGGCACAGTGGCTGCGTTTGATGGCATGGCACAGTGGTGACAATTGATGGCACAATGATTGCTTTTGATGGCATGTCACAGTGGTGACAATTGATGGGCACGGTGGTTGCGTTTGATGGCATGGCACAGTGTCTGCATTTGGCATGGCACAGTGGTGACAATTGATGGCACAGTGATTTTAAATTATTCTTTTTGGCCTCTCTTACCATATCCTGCTGTTCGCACGCTGTGTGATCACGTGACCGCTGTGTTATCTGCGGCCTCCGGACAGCTCCTTTCCTGTGTCTCCCCGTGGCAGTGACGTAGGTGGTACCGCCCTATCAGAGCAATTCCACCAATCTCCCAGGGCGAGAGGCGGTCGGAGGCGGAGCTTCCGCAGCCTATCTGCACTCGCCTCGCTCCAGCCCCCTCGAAGCATAGGCCGATCGCGGCACAAGGAGATCGCGGGTGGTCGCCAGATTAAAAGGTCCGCCGGGCCATATAAGGCCCGCTGGCCGTAGTTTGCCCATTTCTGGTCTAGAGGGACTCTTAAAAAATGATGCACAATCTTGAGGCACCCCATTCTAAAATGTAGCGACATCCACACATGTAGGACATCTAACGTTGGGGGTGATTTATTCTTACAAAGCAAATACACCTTTGCACACTGGTACTGACTAGTATTCCAGTGTTTCTCTTCTCCCTCAGTTTGTCTCCCTCGCTCAGTTAATGTGACCCCAGTGCTGATGGAGATAGGTAGGGGAGGGGTAAAAGGATGCTGTGCAGGCACCTGACTTCCTTATGACATCATTGGTTGTAAGAACTCTGGCAGCTAGAAAGTTGTAATTGTGCACAATGAAATCTTGTGATCCACCCGCTGGCTTGTATGCAATTTTTGGACAATTGTTAGGCATTTTGCCAAGGCACCTCTGGAGAAACCCGAAGGCACCCCAGGGTGGGCACCATGGTTAAAAAAGGCTGGACTAGAGAATAGCCAGGCTGCATATTGAAGCTGACCTATAGTCAGAAAAAATGTATATGCTTTAACCACTTCAGCCCCGGAAGGATTTCACCCCTTAAAGGGGTTGTAAAGGTACAATTTTTTTTCCTAAATATCTTCCTTTACCTTAGTGCAGTCCTCCTTCACTTACCTCATCCTTCCATTTTGCTTTTAAATGTCCTTATTTCTTTTGAGAAATCCTCACTTCCTGTTCTTCTGTCTGTAACTCCACACAGTAATGTGAGGCTTTCTCCCTGGTGTGGAGTGTCGTGCTTGCCCCCTCCCTTGGACTACAGGAGAGTCAGGACGCTCTCTACGTTGCAGATAGAGAAAGGAGCTGTGTGTTAGTGGGCGTCCTGACTCCCCAGTAGTCCAAGGGAGGGGACGAGCACAACACTCCACACCAGGGAGAAAGCCTCACATTACTGTGTGGAGTTACAGACAGAAGAACAGGAAGTGAGGATTTCTCAGAAGAAATAAGGACATTTAAAAGCAAAATGGAAGGATGAGGTAAGTGAAGGAGGACTCCACTAAGGGAAAGGAAGCTATTTAGGGGAAAAAAATTGTACCTTTACAACCCCTTTAATGACAAGGCCATTACAGCTCTGTGTCACTGACAATTGTGCACTCGTGCAACATTTTACCAAAACATGTCCTTTTTTTCCCACTAATAGAGCTTTCTTTTGGTGGTATTTGATCACCTTTGCGGTCTTTTTTTTCTGCACTACAATCAAAAAATACAACAATTTTGAAAAAAAAAACAACAACATTTTTTACTCTCTGCTATAATACATATCCCAACCTCATCAGTTTTGGCCGATATGTATTCTGCTACATATTTTTGGTAAAAATAATCGCAATAAGTGTATATTGATTGGTTTGCGCAAAAGTTATAGCGTCTACAAAATAGGGGATAGATTTTTGGGCTTTTTTTTATGTTTTTACTGGTAATGGCGGCGATCTTTGATTTTTAATTGGAGTTGGGACTGTGACATTGTGGCGGACAAATCTGACCCCGTGACACTTTTTGGGGACTATGTTCCCTGGGTGTGTTCTAACTGTGTGGGGGATGGGCTTACTGAGACAGCACAGAGATCGCTGTTCCTGATCACTAGGAACAGCAGATCTCCATGTTTTCCCTGTCAGAATGGGGACCTGCCTTGTTTACATAGGCAGATCCCCGTTCTGCCTCTCTGTGGAGCGATCGCGGTTGGCCGGTGGACATCGCGCCCACAGTATCTATTACACGAAATGACGGACAGGTAAGTCGTTTAGCGCAACCTGCCACAGTATCGGGTCTGTTCTAAAGATTGCAGCCACCCTTCTAAAGATTGGTAAGCTGCAACATATGCTTAAAGCGTACCTAAATCTAAAAAGAAAAATTTAATAATACTTTCAAGTAAAAAAATGTATGAAGGAATAGCACTGGAAAGACTATGACAAAAAATGTAATTTGAAGCCACACCATTGAAAATAGAATACCACTGAAAACTCTTTAATACAATTCTCTAATAAGAGTATTCCGCCAGATACGGTAGTTTAGCTGCTTTCCTTTGGGAAACGATTTTCATATTCAGAGCAATTAATAGTCATTTACATATATTTTACTTCCTCGACTTCACACTTTTTTTTCCTTTCTATCTTTCACTAGGCACCTTGATAATGAGCTCAAGGTGTAATTATCCTAGCTAAATAGTCATAGCATATAACGAGCCTTGGGGCCATGGTGTTAGGTAATGATAATTTTAGCTTGATAAAAAAGCCTACTGATAATGTGTACTGACACGTGTCATCAGTCTTCTGTTATTGTGCACGCCTCCGCCAAAACATTTCACTTAAATGACCTTGACTTAGCCGGTGATTATTCAGAACCCAACATGCTCACAAAATCCAAGGAATGTGAAAGTCTGCAGGTTTATTACATGACCCCTGTACTTTTTTTTATTTATTAACAATAAATAGGGCAAATAACCTTTGAAATAAAAAATTAACAAAGCATATCCTTCTATATATAAGGACATGGTTCCAGATGGCTGCACTTCCAAAAATATTTTTATTGAAGCTTCATATGACAAGTGGTTTGATGGATGGAGCAGGGGACAAAGAGGTAGACGCGTCTACCTCTTTGTCCCCTGCTCCATCTGTCAACCACTTGTCATATGAAGCTTCAATAAAAGGATTTTTGGAAGTGCAGATGGCTGAAACCATTTCTTTATGTTACACAGAATGCAAAATGGGCTAGCAATTAAAAAATTGTGTTTACTGTACCCCGTGTATATGTAGGGGCTTACAACCACTTTAAAGATAATATTTAAACATATTTCTGTGTATGTCAGAACTGATTCTTGGCATAACTACAGTCTTAGCAGACAATGTGACTATTATGTGGCCCCCAAACTGTTTGATCTTCTGAAACCCAGTATGTAGGGCCAACAATGCTACTGAGGATTTCAATGCAGTAGAGGCACCACTGTCAGCCCAAAGAGGAAGCACTAGCATTCGGAATTTTGATATAAATAATGTATAAGCATCACTACAGTCCTGTATTCGATAAGGATTGATATCCAACTGAATAATAGGCTTCATTGTGAATGTGCTATGCATGCTTACATGGCAAAAAGATCTCAGACACATTCAACTCTGGTGAGTCTTTCCTCAGAGTAGAAAAAAGGATGGATGTCAGTCACTTTAAAGATTAATTTAGAGCAATTTATTTGCAGACTGAATAGACGAAGGGAGGGAGGGAGCACAGGATACCTAAAGGTTGCTTGCCAGAACTGGTCTTCTGCATGTCTTTCTAGACCCTCTGTTGTGAATTTCACACAATTTAGAGTAAAGCAAAATTTATTTAATTCTCATATTTCAAGTAAAATGAACACAATTTTTAATATGTCAGGCAACCTCCTACGCAATGAAACCTGGCTGTTCTGGCTGGAATACACACAGCTCCCTGGAGATTAAGGTACTAGTGGTATCTGGATCCGGGTGCTCCAAGACAGGAGAGCTGAGAAGACTCATGTGTGGACAAGACACTCACCAACTCTTTTTGGGAGATAGCTGTAGTTATTTCCCCTAGAGCAGACACATTATTTCTCTAGTAGCCAACATCCTCAGGATTCTTGCTTCTTCCGACCTCTAGGCCAGTGGTCTCCAAACTGTGGCCCAGGGGCCAGATGCAGCCCTTTGGTCTTCCCTTATCTGGCACTTGATGCATTCTTTCTCCCACTGATACCATCGATGGTGCACTATTCCTTCCACTAAAAACCATCGAGGGGGCACTATTCCACCTACTGACACCAATAAAAGAACACTATTCCTCCTACTGACACTAGTGATGGGGCACTTTTCCTCCCACAGACACAATGATAGGACACTATTCTTCCAATGACACCAATGATGGGCACTATTTCTTCCACTGACACCAATAATGGGGCACTATTCCTCCCTCTGACACCATTAATGGGGCACTATTCCTCCCATTGACACCAAGGATGGGGCACTATTCCTTCCGTAGACACCAACAATGGGGCACTATTCCTCCCACTGACACCAATGATAAGGCACTATTCCTTCCATAGACACCAACAATGGGGCACTATTTCTCTCACTGACACCAACAATGGGGCACTATTCCTCCCACTGAAACCAACAATGGGGCACTATTCCTTCTACTGACACCAATGACTGGGCATTATCCACTCCCACTTGCCACAGTCTGGCTCTTCTAAAGCCTGAAGGGTAGTAAACTTTGGAAAGTTTGGCAATCCCTACTCTAGGCCTAAAGGTGTGCATAGAAAGACAGACAGTTAACAGGAACATCGTCCTAAAAGTATTAAATTGTATGGGAATATAAAAAAATAAAAATACATACAAGCTGCCCCCTTCAAAGCCTAAGAACCAAGCGATCACGTGAATGTTAAACACTCAGTTCTGGGGTCCACTCTGAGCACAGAGCAGTAACTTTCAGTCACCGCTCTTGGCTCTACTCCTCCTGTGCAGGAGAGGGGGCAGGAGCCATTGGCTCAGGTTCTTAGGGGCCTATTGAAAGGCTGAGCCAGCTACCTGTAAGGCCTTGTACACACGGCCAGACATGTCCGATGAAAACGGTCCGCGGACCGTTTTCATCGGACATGTCTGCTGGGAGGACAGAGACCGCGGTGACGTATACGACACCGACGTTCTCTGACGCAGAAGTTTAATGCTTCCACGCATGCGTCGAATCAATTCGACGCATGCGCGGGATTTCGGGCCGCTGGGTATACGTCATAACCAGCAGACATGTCCGATGAGTCATACTGACCATCGGACATGTCCGACGGACATGGTTCCAGCGGACAAGTTTCTTAGCATGCTAAGAAACTTTTGTCTGCTGGAAACCTGTCCGCTAGCCCAGGAATCCGGTCCGGTAGGCCCTACACACGGTCGTGTGTACGAGGCCTAAGGCATCTGGATGGATCCTGACATTATTGTTGGCATACACCCAGTCTGGAATAAGTCTGATTCAGGGTCACAGAAGACGTAGATGTCCCACATGAAAAGTATGGCCAAAGAAGCTTTGGCCATATTTTTCTTTTAAGGCCTAAGCTCTGGAGCAAAGACCATGTCAAAGGAAGTGATTCAAGTATATTAACACCTCTACAGCAACCTTTACTAGGCCCCTGAATACTGGTGATTGACTGGGTTATTAAATATTCATAACAAAAACTGTAAATAATCAAGCAAAACTTGCTATAGCATTTGGCGGGGAAAGCAGTAATTTGTTATGAGAAAACACGCTAGGAAAACACGTATAAGGCTGACAGCAGCTTACTGCTTCCTTCAAATCATGCAAAAGTAAAAAAGTAAAAATATTACTCTATATATAAAGTTTTGAAGCCTGTGTTAAATTGCTAAAGAAACAGTTAGGACGCTAAATTATACCATTATTGGTGACTGGGGCGAGAAGCTGCATCCCACTTCTTGGGGAAAAAACAAGCACCCTTGATCACCATCTGACTGAAAAAAGTTGACAAAATCAGCGAAATGGAGGACTTGGTTGCAATGGAGAGAGGCATGAGAGAAAAATTATACTCTGCTGAGTATGCATCTCTAGTACACTAAACCCTATCCAGCATCACTGGTGGAGGGCTAATAACCACAAGAAGGTCAGAGGAGTAGAGTTGATTTCCTCTTTTCCCTCCCCCCCCCCTTTTTCTGTCCCATTATTCCTCCTTTCCACCCTTTATATTGTTTAAAAAAACGCAGGGTAAAGTGACTCCTGGGTGCCGTGCTGACCAGTGTACTCAACTCATGAATAACAGGTTTTCTTGTGCTTGAAATTTACAACTCCACCTGTTCTGTATTGTTGGTTCTGATACAGATTATGTCTCAACGTTGGTCACTGTATGTGTCACCTTTGGATTGTACAAATTTATACTAGTGTGCTGTGAGGCCTCGTACACACAGCCGAGAAACTCGACGGGCAAAACACATCGTTTTGCTCGTCGAGTTCCTTGTGAAGCCGCCGAGGATCTCGGCGAGCCAAATTTTCCCATTCCCGTTGGGGAAAAAGAAGACATGCTTTCTTTTTGGCCCGACGAGATCCTCGGCAGTTTCCTTGTTGAAAAGTGTACACACGACCGGTTTCCTCTGCAAAAAAAAAAACTAAGCAAGCTTCTTGCTGGTTTTTGCCGAGAAACTCGGCCGTGTGTACGAGGCCTCAGACCTCTGTACTATTGCCTGATAAATAAAGAAATGAAAAGCTATAGGGCCCCATCACACGTAGTTATGGCCCTGAAAGGAAACCATATGCATAGACCTTAAGCACCTACTGCCATATGAATGCTCTCATGTAGGTATTTAGCAGCCATTAGAAAGAAGTATAAAGTAGATTCTAGCATTGCCAAACCTCTGTTGACTTTTTCTCCTAATACAAATAGAAGCAGTGTATCTTGATCAGTGCAATTTCAGTAAAACCTTGGGAGCCATACCCAGACCACACACCGTGGGGGTGGTCTTTAATGTTGCTTGCACTAGATCCTTTATTGATGCTCAACATGGCACTTTGTGCAACATGTGTAGTTAGCCACAGGGTGCAATACAAGTCTAGGGCCATGGTCCATTCCTATGGAATCCAGACCTTGCAGACCCCTTTGGGAGTATACCCAACAATTGGGCAGTGCCTAGACCCTATATTGAAACCAGTGTTGTGGACAGTAAGACATTTTCCAACAGATCCACAAAAAATATTTGCTTACGAAAACTGTATATAGCAACACATATTGCCACAACATACTTAAAAAAATGTACATTTTAATTATATATTTAATAGGAAGTTTTACAAAGGGATGTGGTAATCGAGTATGGTTCAATTAATGTTATTTCATACTTTTCAGGAACTGGAGATGCAAGCCAGAGCCCATGGACTCGCCATCATGCCTTCCTCAGGTCTTTGTTCTTCTGATCTGGTAAATCGAGTCATCAAGCAGGAACAAATATTGGACAGTTGCAACCAGGAGGTTTTGCAAAATCACCATGATTTATCTGGCACCAGCACCCTGGATCTCACTGACGGTACCATCACTTTTAGCAACAACCTTAGGAACATTAACGACTCATCCACCACCTACAGCATGCCCACGAAGATGGGCTCCAAACTGGAAGACATATTCATGGACGATACCCTTTCCCCAAGAGTACACGACACACTTCATTCAGTATCTCCGGGTGCCTCCAAAACAAACAGTAGAAGGAGCAGCATAAGCATGGAAGAAAACGACCATCACTGTTAGCATTTTCTCAATATGCTTTCTTATAGACTTCATATCCTGTATTATTTTTTGGAGCGTTAGATTTCTAGATAGCTAATTTTCATAGACGTTTTGCTGCATTTCATCCATAGGCCAGCACTTATACTTTTGTTTTTTGTTTTTTTAATTTTTTAATTTTGTAAAGGTTTTTTTTGTGTATATTATTACTTGCGTTGCCTCCGAAGTATTGTGCACGATCAATACAGTTTTCTACTCATGAACACAATAGATTGTCTTAACTATTTAAAACAAGCATGGGCAACCTAACGGTTTTACGGGTTGATTAACTCCTAGTTGGAGCATAACTGGCTAGACAAAGTCGTGCAGGTCATGCTGGTTCTTGGGGGTTTCTGAACAAAGGGTGAGCCGAAAGGTTGACCATACCTGGTTTAAACCAGTAACATTGCTTCAGAGGCAATGTACCTGTGTGTTTGGGTTGGGTTTGCAATACACCATGTCAATACAGTTTATGGCAATGAATGTACAGAAACCAAATATCTGCATAAGAGTAGATTTCATTGTGCTGCCTTAATTTCATGGTCAAGGGAGGATTGTTTAGAGCTTCTGTTTGTAAAAATGCTTGAAGGAAACCACAGAAGAAAAAATATAGTATGTGCTGCAATAGGTACTTATTATACCAAGGATTTAGGTAGTATTATAAGGAGTGGTGACCATAACTAGTATAACTAGTGTGACCATAACTATATTCTTCCAACTTTGCTTTTTTTTTTTCTTCCTTTATGAAAATATCTCAGGCTTTAATGTTTATTCAGGTTCATCCACTAATCTGACTAGTCATCTGATCCTGTAGAATTTTTGAAAGAACTAACGGAAACTCCATAGAAGCTTTTCGTTGGGCATGAGAGTCTTTGGGAATCTAATCCAAATTGGCTTTTCCATTGACTAGTTAAAGGCCAACATATATTCCAACCACAAAAACTATTTATTCCCACCTTAGCCATAAAGAGTGGAAAGACTGATTACTTGTTCGATATCCAAAATTTCTCATATTTTTTGCCAGATAATTAAGACATTTCCATCGTTTTAAGACCCTATATGCTGCCCTTTCCTTTAAATTAAAGAATATTTAGTTATTCAGCCCAACTTAAATTCTTCTTCAACCTTCTTTATCGATGTCACACCTAGCTCAATAATAACCGTACCCTAACAAAGAAGAGGCATTATCCCGGTAATAATAACACCACTGATGTTTTTTATTTTCTGTATTTATTTTCTCCTTTAAATATGTGCTAAATGTCCTAGTCACACATAACGGAAGGAAAAACAACAGACTTCTATTTGAGGGGATTCTTGCAGGAACACTTTCAAATTGGTGGTTAAATAATCCTGAATTTAGAAGTGTTGTCTCTGGCAGCCAATCGAATGTTGCTTTTTTGTTTTCCCATTTAGGCTTCACAGTGCAAACTAACAGCCCATTGGCTGATAAGGGTGGAATTACAATGTTCCTTCTTGAATATGTATCCTCAGTGGAGCTTTCATCTGTCTCAGTACATGTCAAACTCAATTTGATGTTTGTGCAATAATTACTGCCTTAATGAAAAATGAATGGAGAGGCTAAAGATGATATGTTGTCATGTACTAGTGGTTCTCTCATTTGTTGCAATGCACTTTGGTGTGAAATAATTTAACTTTATGTAAAATAAATGTAGGTATGCAATAAGCAGACATGGGCTGCCTTTAGCAATAAATGAGTACATTGGCACGCTCAAATTAGTAGACTTTGCATAACTAATTGTGCAGCCATGGATGCTACACTGTCTGCTATCACATGCACAATTTTTACTTTGCAAGGGAATTTACACTCATCTTAGTGAATAAGTGGAAGGTTTACTGACTTTTTTCATCCAATCATGTGCAAACAAAATTATTTATTTGTTTTCCTTGCCCAAGATTGGGTATTCCTGTCAAATAAATTTCCAACATTATCACAAAGGTAAGTCAAAATTCCCTTGCAAAATCAAGATTCACTTTGCAAAACAAACAGGCTTTACACCTTTAGTAAATCAGCCACAATGTGTTCAAAGGCAGGTAATCGATCCCTAGTGGTATTAGTAACATGGTCACAAAAAACAAAGGCAGAGGGTGCAGATTCAAGTGTAGTATAGGTAGCTCTTTATTCAAATAAAAAACAGCAGAATGAGCAATTGTATCATGAAGCAATAGCTCAAGCCTGTCAGCCGCAACATGGTCAGAGGTTATCCATGCATCTCTAGCCTAAAGTCTCCAATGTTTCTGCTTCTATAAATGGTGTCAGGCTGGGTTTAAAAGCTACAAGTGTATGCGCAGGCTCTGCTTCATACTAACCCACAGATGATCTCATGCCCATCAAAAGACTTTGTTCACTTCTTTGCTTTCAGTTGGCGCTACACATAGGAGCAGTACTCAACAGTGCACTCTGTGCACAAGACACGCAGTATTCGGGGGTTCTTATTTATTGTAAAATACGATCAGTTTATTTTAACAAAACAATAAAAATGAGAATATATCAATTGATACAATATTAAATTAAAAATAGACCATACATTTTTTAGTCATGTCAAATTTACAACCATGATGCCAATTGTCTTTCATGCTGTTTGTTGGAGGAATACCATGCTGATTTCAGACTTTGGTCTATTCCTTCCATTTGCTGTGGATATTCTGGGAACATCGTTTGTCCCCTTTTGGATTTGTGTTTTCAAAACCTTTTTTGTCATTTTGGGCTCCCATAGTATTGCGCATTTGCTATTTTTGAAGCCTCGGGAGCTGACTGACTTGGAATTATAGTGAATTATAATGTAAAGACCCAATAATTGGTTGGGTTTCATACTCCTTTAGAGGCCCAAAAATCTCCCGTTTTTTTTTTTTTTTTTTTTTTTACCAGTCTTGATTTATATGTGATTATTGGCACAATTAAAACGGTTCTTTTCAACAAATTTGTTGTTTATCCCTTCATGAAAAGTCTTTGAGTTGAAACTCATCAGAATTTCTTTGTCTAATACAAACAATGGTTGTAAATGTCACATGACTAAAAAATGTGTGGTTAATTTTTTAATCTAATATGGTATCAATTGATATATTCGTGTTTTTATTGTTTTTTTAATAATAAAGTGATAATATTTTATATAATTGTTGTTACTGGTGCCTAAAAAATCTCATCCAAATTTATTTTTAATCTTTAAGAATATCAGTGATGTGATGCCATTTTTTCCTAACTTAGCATAAGCCTGGGTTATATTTGGGGTTCTAATTTATTACTTACATCGGCCTGGGGTATACCTTTTTGCAATTATCTGATATATTTCCACCTTACAGATGAACTTTAGCCTAACATTCAGGACTCGTACACACGACCGAGGAACTCGACGGGCGAAACACATCGTTTTGCTCGTCGAGTTCCTTGTGAGGCTGTCGAGGAACTCGACAAGGCAAGTTTCTCCATTCCCGTCAAGGAAATAGAGAACATACTCTCTTTTTGGCTCATCGAGTTTCTCGACAGTTTCCTTGACGAAAATGTACACACGACCGGTTTCCTCGGCAAAAAAATATCTCCCAGCAAGTTTCTTGCTGGTTTTTGCCGAGAAACTCGGTCATGTGTACGAGGCCTTAGTCTTTAGTTTTTATTGCATTTCAGTTCTTTCAATTATGGAGGATAAACATCACATGTGGATGTTATTGAGGGTAGTCAGCATGCAAATGCAGCCTAGATATGCCAACTTCTCCAGACTGACATCCCTCCATCAAGGCATTTGATATTTGCATGACAAGTGCCAGCCAACTGCTTGCATCAGAGCTGAAAGTTCATGAGAGGGGTATTGAGGCAGAGAGATGTGAGGCTTTTAGAGTGAGTGAGTGAGTAACTTGTATAGCGCTACACATACGAACTAAATCGCCTCAAGGCGCTTTTTGCATTCAGTGTTGTCCTGATCCTTCAGAATAGGTGGGTCTTTAGTTTTTTGCTAAAAGCCCAATGTTTTTTTTCCATGCGGATGGTTGTGGGTAGAGCGTTCCAGAGCCGAGGTCCTTGGAATGCAAATCTTCGTTCTCCCTTAGATTTGTAGCAGGATTTGGGGATTTGGAGGAGGTTTTGGTTAGTTGACCGGAGTACACGATTGGTGACGTAGGGTTTTATTTTCTCGCTTAAGTATTGAGGAGCGTTTCCTTGTGAGCATTTGTGAGTGAGGTAGAGGGTCTTGAATGTGACCCGATCCATTATGGCTAGCCACTGGAGGGTCCTCAGGGACTGGGTGATTGATTCTCAGGGTTTTTCCCAGGGTTTTTCCCCATTACCAGTCTGGCTGCCGTGTTCTGGATGACTTGTAGACACAAAATCTGGTATTTGGGTATTCCTAGGTAGAGGGAGTTTGTGTAGTCGAGTCAGGAATTGATAATTGTTCCAATCCTCTTCCGGGATGAATGGGATGAATCTACGCAGCAGGCAGAGAAAATGGTGATGTGAGGCTTTTAGAAAGCTATGTACAACACTCTACTGTCCCTTCCCACCAGCCATGGTCTACCTGCATTGCATAAAAAAAGCACATAGACCCAGTAATGAAGTCACGCTGTCCTTCCCACCAGCCATGATCTACCTGCATATAAAAAAGCACAAAGACCCAGTAATAAAGTAATTGATTTATAATTATTTTTTTATAAGTAATAAAGTCCTCCTCCTAAATAAGGTATGTAATAAAAATGTATATATTTGTTACATTTCATTAGCATATTACTTGGGGCAAAAGGGGAAACTAGGCAAGGCAAAATGTGATAAAATTAAACTTTAGGTTTAATTGAAATTGTGCCAAATTGTTCCAGAAATTACTGTAGATAGTGCTGTTCAGAAGTCAATATGTATTTTGACATGAGAGTGCACTGCATGCTGTCTATTGTATGTGGTGCCATATTGTTTAAATACCTACTCTGTTCAATGTAAATTCTTCACCCAATTTTGGCAGACATGCATTTCTTGAAAAATTGTACAGATAAAACAACCATTGAAAACATTGGGGCTTTCCTTCCACTGTGTTAGAGGTGTTAACCAATCTTATGCAAAAAATATACTAAAAGTTATTTTTAAAGAAATAATGTATGTTGCTCATAACTTCCATTTAGATTCCCTATGAAAATCTTTATGGCAGTTGTACAATTAAAGCCAACACATCCACATTTACATTTTTTTTCTCCAATTTTTAAAATGTATTTTTCCTGTTAATTAAATAAGGAGACAGAAAGATGGTAATTGAAAAGGTTCAAAATGTCTCTGAACAGTATGAAATTAACATTTTAAAAATATTATAATTGGAATCTGTGACTTTATATTTTTGGATGTTTCTCAATAACGTATAGAGATTCCTGTTGCCTCTGTCTTGGTATCTAAGATAGTGATGTTGATTTACTAAAGGAGTATAGAATGTTTATTTAGATGGTTGAATATGATGAAACTATTTTTTTAACTTTTTATTTATTTTTTAATAAAACAGTGAAGGGTTAGTGCCTTTGTCGAGTTTTTTATTACCGCTTCTGTCCCTATTGGGACAATTTTCCTTTGCTTCCTGCCAGGACAGTAGTTAATGGGAAAACTTCCCAAACTGGTGAAAGCTTTTACTGTTTACTATTATGCCTTTCTGTCTTGCTGACAACTGCATTTTCTGTTTCTTGCATGGGTGTCAAAAGGACAGACAGTGTGGCAAAAATGTCCCCAATGGGGGTCAAAGAAAAAAAAATACCTAACAGAAATTTTAACTCTTCTCCACCTTATCCAAAACAAAAACAAAAATAAATGGGTGGATTTAAGCTTAATGAACACTTGCGTTTAAAAAAAAAATTCTATACTACTTTACTAAATCAACCCCAGTCGATCACAAGAGAATAGATAGTAGCGGAATTGTTGCAACTTGGGGGATTGCCAAGATAAGTGAGTGAACAATATGTTCTGAATGAAAAGACAAACAAAATTCTGAAATGTATTTAGTGCTTAGCCAAAACATATACCAAATATTTATCTTAATTGAAAAAATATTGGGTGGTTTATATAAAAATTGGACTTATCTCACATTTTGCAATACGTTTTGAACTGCATTAGTTGGCCATTGAATGAAACAAATTAGTGATTTGAGGAGAGGATGACCATCTAATTTTGCATAGGATTAAACAAACCAGAAGGGGTAAAATGTCTGTACAACCTCACTTGAGTACTATGTTCTTCCCTCGTTTTCTTTTCTGTAGTACAAATCAAAATAGCTCTTTAGACAGATTTGATTTTCTTGTCCTCTAGAAAAAAGCTTTATGACCCTATAGTCACCCATATAAAATGGCGGTTTGGTCCAAATTGGGCACATTGCTTTCATAATCTAGATTTTCTACTTGTGTTATTTAATGGCTGACAATAGTCATTTGCCCTAAGAGGCAAAAATACATTTTTAAATGTTACCATATAAATCAATTTAGAGAAAAAGATCTAAAAAAAATGTCAGTTGTGTATAAAACCTTACAGTATTAGATATTAAGGATGGAAAAGGCACCATACCCAACTTTTCACAAAAACTGCACATTTCAGACAACTGCCAATTTCTGATTGAACAGAACAGCCCATATCCCAAATAAAATATTTATAAAATTAATTATTTGCTATTATTTTACATTGCCTATTTCTTATATTATATTTGAAAATGTTTTGACCAGCATGACAAATGTTCTGGTAACCTTTTTTAGACAAAGTGATTAGACCACCAATATCCTGTTCAACTTTGCTCTTTACCATTAAACTAATACACAAAAAAATCCATACAACAGACGACCATAATTTATGGGATAATGATATCTTATTTTTAATTTTATTGTTGTATCCCTTTCTTTTGGCAATTTTTTTTTACAAATTTTAGGGATAAAGTTAGACCTTTTATATTACACGGTTTGAAAAATTGCAGCATTTTGTAATTTTCTTTTTCTCAGTTCATTGTGTCCTGTTCCGTATGTAAAGTATGTTTATTTAAAAATCACGACAGATACATTAGGGAATATTTTGTATAGCTATACTTGGAAATGCGGGATAGGATTTTCAGACTTAGTGCTTTTAGGTCTTCTAGGAAAAATATAAAACTATTTATTTTTAGAGGTACGTTCGACTTGTTTGAAATCTGAAGATATTTTGGTGTTTATTCTGATTCTGTTTTTTCTTTTGGTAATGTGAATATTAAATGCATTTTATGCAATTTACTGCAGTCTTATCAAGAAGGTGTTCTAAAAGAAATGCATATATCTTCGGATAACTGTTACTTAATTATCTATTCGAATTTAATATACATCTACTGTATGTTGTAAAGTTAGCTTTGATGTATTAATTATTAATGTAGATCTATGCAATAACAGTAGTTACAAGTGTAATTTGATCAAAATTTGCTATATAGAGAGGGCTGGTGTATTTTGGGTATACAGTAGCCTATTTTATTTTGCTGTAGCAACAAGCACTAGTCTTGTAGTAGAAAAACTAAATTCTGTCATTCAGAATGAAGTGCCTTAAATTATAGTCTGTTTTGTTTGGACTCGCACTGACTGAAGTGTGCTTAGTAAAATCTATTGGAATAGTTCAGTAAATGACGATCATGAGTGTTACTTAGATGTACTTATTAACGCATTTGTGCTTCCAGAATTTCTGTGCTAAATTTGAATGTTTTTTGAAAATGTCATACCGAAATCTCAAGATGTGCCAATGTCCACACAACCAACTAGAGGTCTTTTTAATGAAATCAGTGAATTGTATATAAAGCTTTACTTTATTAATGTGAAAGATGAAAAAAAATGTGATTTGTTAAACTATTTTCCAAAGCACAGACTTATGAAATGTAACTTCTGGCCTTCTGTGTTGTTTCAGTCTGGAGATTCAGTTGTGTACTTTAACAAACAAAGACAATTACAGGGAAGGAAGGACTTTTCTAATTCATTGCTACATAGATTTTTTTTATTTTTTATTTAATTTTTTTACTGAAATGATTTTAAAAGACAATCTTAATGTAATTTAACAATAAATCATCGTAAATTAAAATGTAAAAATGTGAAAGAAATTTAAGCAAATCAGACACAGAAGAAATATTATGTATTCTTTAGAAAATTTAAAATTAATTTAGCTTTGTAAATAAAAGGAAGTGGAGAGTTGTTGACAAAAAGCACCCAATCGCCCAATTCATTTAATTTAAAACCACAAGACTTTGCATGATTGGCTGATTTAAGAAAACACAGCTTCACTTTATTCATTATGCTAACTGAATATTTACTACCCTCTACAAAAACGATCTCTGATGAAAATATATTTTATTGTATTAAATATGCATTTTCATGTTATATATTTATTGGTTGAAAATTTTCATGTATTCATTTGATAAAAGGCAAGTTGTTTTTTTTTATTCAATAAATGACATACATCTTATTTAAGCCTACAAAAAATGGAGGTAATAAAATCCCCCAAAGGCCTGCATTTTGCTCAGAGGTCAATAAATATGTATTTTTAACAAATCTCCTTATCCTATTTTATGATATTAGCAAAGCTATATCAAACCATTAACTTTAGTTCAATTTGACTGAAAAATGTAAGGAAAAACTATAAAGAAAGATCAATAATATAAAAGAAACACTCATGAACTTATAAATGCATAACATTTTACAGTCATTAAGAAGGTTGTTATGCCCCATATTCAAAATTCGTATTGATATAATGTTTTTAATAAATAACATTTAAAAATGCACGTTTTTTTTACAGGTATTTAAAAATAAAATATTATTGATACCGGTAATATGGATTTTAAAAATATATATTATTCAGCAATTTTTGCATTTCTTAATGAAAATGTAAAAAAGTTGAAACTTTGCTGCTTATGTTTTAGAAATAAATCTAAAATAAGTGAACATAATTACTATGAGACAGGAAAATAAACTAATTACGGACTTGCTTGCAGAGACTTTACTTCTCTAAACATCAGGAGAAATAAAGTCAAAAGCCAAATTTTACTTAAACTTTACTTTTGTTTTTATGTGTGCTTGTTAGCTTACTTGTTTTTCATGGCAGATTGGATTTAAGCCCCACATTATCGAGCAAATATTGGAAATTTTTGTATTATAACATTTTCCTGACTGGTTAAGTCACCAAAAGTAATTCAAATAAATAGAAATCACAACCCTAATTTGGAAATAATTTAAAGTAAATCTGCATTTTCTTTAAATTATTTCCAAATTAGGGTTGTGATTTCTATTTATTTTAATTAATTTTAATCTTAATGAAAAAAATGTGTGCCACATTTCTTAATTATAGTAAAATTTAAGTTAACAAGTATACTCATTTCATACATAACATTTGATTTCTGGAAAATGTATTAAAAAAATACCTATATTTAATTAGCCAGCTGAAGCACAGTATAGATTTGCCTTCACAATGTACAATTTATATGCATAATCTAAAATCCTTTTGCAAAACTACTAGAGCCTGGGATAGCATAAAATGTAATACTTCATATACTAAGTACATTTAAAGTGTATGTAAAGCCAAAACATTTTTTTAAGGTATAGAAGTGTTAAAACCCTTATCAGATTATAATTGTAGTCTGTTTATCTACATGGGGAGGCAAACTTAGGGCTTGATTTAATAAAAGCAAATAGACTGTGCACTTTGTAAAATGCAGTTGCACTCTGCAAGTGCAGTTGCTCCAGAGTTTAGTAAATGAGGTAAAGCTTCACTTTGCAAAGAATACCCAATCACGTGCAAGGAAAATAAAAAATGAATTTTTGCTCGCACATGATTGGATGATCAGCAGCGCTCCCCCTCATTTACTAAGCTCTGGAGCAACTGAACTCAAAGAATGCAACTGCACTTTGCAAAGTATTTGTCTTTAGTAAATCAACCTTCATGAGTTTGCTTAGGATATTTACCTTTTATATTCTGATGATCAATATCTCTAATGCAGAAATAGATTGAGTTGTCAAAGAAATAGGAAGCAAGGGTAAACCCTCCAATAGGAACAGCTACACTGGTCCAAATCATTTGGTGGAGGGGGGATTATGGTGTGGGATTGTTTTTCAGTGGTTAGGCTTGGCCCCTTAGTTCCAATAAAGGGAAATCTTAAGGCTGGGTACTAACGAGCAAACATGTACGATGAAAGCGGTCCGTCGGACCATTTTCACCGTACATGACTGCCAGAGGGCATCTGTACGATGGTTGTACTAACCATCGTACAGAAGTCCGCGCGTAAACACTACGCGGGGCGTGTCCGCGTCGTTGCCGCGATGATGACGTGGCGACGTGGGCGGGCCTGCCATTTAAAGGCTTCCACGCATGCGTCGAAGTCATTCGACGCATGCGAGGGATGGCGGGCGCTCGGACATGTACGATAGGTCTGTACTGACGACCGTACATGTCCGAGCGGGCAGGATTCCAGCGGACGGTTTTAAAACACGTCCAGGAATATTTGTCTGCTGGGAAAAGGCCCGGCGGGCAAATGTTTACTGGAATTCGGCCCGCTCGCGCCTACACACGACCGAACATGTATGCTGAAACTGGCCCGCGGACCAGTTTCAGCATACATGTTTGGTCGTGTGTATGGGGCCTAAGGCGTCAGCATACCAAGGCATTTTGGATAATTTCATGCTCCCAACTTTGTGGGAACAGTTTGGGGATGGCCCCTTCCTGTTACAACATGACTGCACACCAGTGCACAAAGCAAGGTCCATAAAGACACGGATGAGCGAGTTTGGGGTGGAGGAACTTGACTGACCTGACCTTAACCCAAATAGAACACCTTTGGGATAAATTAGAGCGGAGACTGCGAGCCAGGCTCTCTCGTCTAAACATCAGTGCCTGACCTCACAAATGTGCTTCTGGAAGAATGGTCAAACATTCCCATAGACACACTCCTAAACCTTGTGGACAGCCTTCCCAGAAGAGTTGAAGCTGTTATAGCTGCAAAGGGTTGGCCAACTCAATATTGAACCTTAAGGACTAAGACTGGGATGCCATTAAAGTTCATGTGTGTGTAAAGGCAGTCGTTCCAATACTTGACAATAGAGTGCATTTCACATGTGGCAAAAGTCTACGAGGCCAGTTCCCCTTTCTCTGGAGTGTTTTTCCTCTTGCTCCTGTTGTGTAACTGAGGCAGGAAGTGAAGGCAAATCTCCTTGATGGGACACAGATGGCCAAAAAAAAAACCCTCACAGGTGTCTTCTTGTCTCTTTCCAAAACCCCAAAAAGTTTTTGCCTTACATACACTTTAAATAAATACTTTTTGTCTAATCCCACTATGGATCTACCTGGATACAACTAAATTAAAAGAAGGCATATGTCTTTGTGTATTGTGTTGTAGCCTTTGTGTCTTCTCCACTATCATGTACGCTAGCGAGTAATATTCCATTATAAGTGTGTTACGGAAGCAATAGGAGAAGAAAACAAGGGGTATTAGCTATTACCTAAGGTAGGTTAATAATTACTTAGCCAGCCAATGTTTTAATTTTTTTAGTAAAAAAACAAACAAAAACTGCCTAAAAAATAGCAATGAATGTATACACATGTATTATTTTTTCTTAAATTAAGCAATAATTCTAATGGGGTTTATCTTCTGTACTGTGCCTTTAAAAATACTCCATTGCAGTTGGTTGGTATGGGGACTCTATTCAGTGGCGACTTGTGGTAATTTTTTTTGGGATTGGGGTCAGCAAACAGTTGCTTAAAAAAAAAAACCCTGTTGCTGTAATTCATGTGCCCCATGTCCTGAAAGGGGCCGAAGGCATGAATACGGATGGCGGCCATAAATAGAGGGGGCGGCGCCCGGGCAACCCTAATGGGCCGCTACTGATTCTATTTAAACTGATCATTTCAAAGAGGGTTGAGTTAGACTATTTACATCATACCTTGTTCATTGGATCCTCCACTAAAATTGAGACTTGCTGGACATGTCTCGGTTTGTTCCATGCTTCTGGCATGAGCTCAAGTCAAAGATAGTTGTCTATAAAGCCTCGTACACATGACAAATCCATGGAATTTTGTGCGAAGGGAGTTGGCTGGGAACCTGTTCTGCATACAGATGGCAAAACTTTGTTGGCCAACATACACAAAAAAACATGTTTTTTAGCTCTTTAGCGACACCCTTTGGGCAACTTCTGCTAATGTTGTCTTATGGTTAGCATTGGTTCGGAGCATGCGTGTTTGTACTTTGGACACACGATCGGATAATCCGACAAAACACATTTGTTGTCGGAAAGCTTGCTATCCAACATTTGTTGTCGGAAAATCCGACAACAATTGTCCGATGGAGCATACAAAGGGTCAGATTTTCCGACAAAAACCTGCCATCACACATTTGTTGTTGGAAAATCCGATCGTGTGTACGAGGCTTTAGTGCAACTTTAATGCAGCGTTACACGATCGGAAATTACGTCAAGAAAAGTTCGATGTGAGCTTTTGGTTGGAAATTCCGACTGTGTGTAGGCCCCATCTGACTTTTTCTGTCGGAATTTGAATTTGTCGGAATCTGTTCTCAAATTTTCTGACGGGAAAAGTTCTTGTCGGAAATTCCGATGCTCAAAAATCCTACGAATGCTCGGAATGAATTTGACGCTTGCTCGGAATCATTGAACTTAATTTATCTCGGCTCGTCGTAGTGTTGTACGTCACCGCGTTCTTGATGGTCGGAATTTTGTGTGACCGTGTGTATGCAAACTTCTGTCGAAAAAATATCCACAGTTTTCTTGACGGAATTTCTGATCGTGTGTACGTGGCATTATGCTTGCCCACTGCGGTGAAGGTTGAGAGGATTGATGTGAGATATTTTCTAGAAACTGTAGAATTTTGCAGTGGAAGAAATTACAATCTTGAAGATTTATTTAAAGTGTATATAAAGCCAATTTTTGCCTACAAGACACAAAGTGAAGGGACATTTCCCATTGGTGCACAGACAGCAAAAAATAAATACAAAATTACTGGGTTTAAACCATTCCATATGGTTTTAGAAATGATAAAACATTGTTTTGGCTTTAAATCTACTTTAACAAGTCAAACTCTACTTAATATTAATTTGACATTTAGGTGGAATTGTTTTTACATTTTTCACTACCAAATATCAGTCTCATGTGTCTTGCCGTCCAATTGTCACCGTACTTATAGAGAATGTATACAAAGCACAAAAAGGCCACTTTTTTTCAAATAAACTGCACTGGAATGAACAGAATACGTGTTAGTATGTACACCTTGAATTTTTTTTGGGGTAACACAAAAGAGATGTATCTGTTTTGTACTGTAACATGTAGTTAATGTACACAACTGGCTGCTTTTGGCAGTATTAATGTGTATAAGGTCCATATCTCTGTTTGGTATGGATCAATGTTATTGTATCTGACTATTGTTATTGATAGAAAGAATAAAGAATTTGGTTTTTCACATTTGTGGACCCATTGCTATATTCAATAAAAAAAAAAAAAAAACACTTTCAGTTTTATGGCTTACCCATATCAATGTTAATTTTTTTTAAGTACCGTATATAATTGAGTATAAGCCGACTCGAATATGAGCCGAGGCACCTAATTTTACCACAAAAAAATGGGAAAACGTATTGACTCGAGTATAAGCCTAGGGTGAAAAATGCAGCAGATACTGTAAGTGGAAAAGAAGATCAACAATGCCTATCTGCAGCCTCACTGTGCCCATTTGCAGACTCATTGTGCCCATTAGCAGCCTCATTGTGCCTCACTGTGCCCATTTGCAGCCTCACTGTGTCCATTTGCAGCTTCACTGTTCCCTTCACGGACCCCACGTCAAAATATATATAAAAAAAACGATGTGCGGTACCCCACAATATCTACCCTTATCCGAGCATTAAGCCCGGCAGGCCAGGAAAGGGGGGAAACGCGATCGCTCCCCTCCTAAAACCATACCTGGCCACATGCTCTCAAAATGGGGGGTGCTTTGGGGCAGGGGGGCTCTGCAATTTCCCCCAATGTAGATCCATCTCATGCCGCCCACCGCAATGCCGAACCTGAAAAAAGAGACAAAACCTCCGGCCTCGTCGAACGTTTCCTTTAAACTGCCTGCTCCTCTGTCTGACATTTTTTAAATAGCCAAGGGGTGAAGCCACCTGATGACATCACATGGTGACCCACCCCCTTGTGAGATCATCAACCCAGCATGCCCCAATTCCGATAAGACCCTGCCCGCAGACCCCCACAACCACAGCCCAGGGTTGTGGGGAAGAGATTCTTGTCCCCCAATAACATGGGGGCAATGTGCTTTGGCGTGGGGGACAGAGACCCTCTGCCCCAAAGCATCCTCCCATGTTGAGGGTATGTGGCCTGGTATAGTTCAGGAGGGAGGGGGCACTTGTCCCCCCCTTTCCTGGCCTGCTGGGCTGCATGGTCACATATGGACCTGGCAAGAATTTTGGGGGACCCCACAGTGGGTTTTTTTCAGAATTTTCTATTGCCAGCATTGTTTTGTTTACACTCCAGCTGTCAGTGGGGAAACCCCCTGGTAACTGACGAGTCATTGGGTGTTAAGGACGCGGCAGCCGGCTTCCTGGCCCGCTGCTTAACAACTAGTTATTATTTACACAGAATTTGAATTGGTCGATTATTTTTCAACCGATCTGAATTCTAATCATTCTGAAAATTGGAAATTCATTAGAAAATGAATAAACAAACCAAATTTTAAAGAATTTCAACAAAATTTGTTACTATTCGTTACTATTTTATTCTGAGATTTGGATACATCCAAATCTATGAATAACCAAAAATGTATATTTGTAGTCAGAGCAAAACTAAATGCACATGTCTACCTTCCACTACTAACAAAGATGAGGCACTATTCCTCCTACTGACACCATTGATAGGGCACTATTTCTTCCACTAATACCAGTGATGATGGGGTACTGTTCCTCCCAGTAATACCAATCATGGGGCACTATTTCTCCTCCTACTGACCACAAGCTCTATGTAACTAACTACCAACAATGGGGCAATGTTTTTTCTCACTGATGCTGGGCCTGGGACATTTTCTACCCCTTACTGGCCACAATCGGGCCCCCCTAAAGTCTGAAAGGACAATAAAATGGCCCTTTGTTTAAAAAATTTGGAGACCCCTGACCTAGATGAAATGGATATAGGGTATGGTAACACTAATTATTTCCTAAACATTAAGGGCCAGATCCACGTAGCGGATCTTAATTTTCAGCAGGCGTAGCGTATCGTATTAACGCTACGCCGCCGCAACTTTGAAAGGCAAGTGCTGTATTCACAAAGCACTTACCTCTAAAGTTACGGCGGCGTAGCGTAAATCTGCCGGCGTATGGGCGCGGAATTCAAATGTTAAAGATGTGGGCGTGTTTTATGTTAATTTTACTTGACCTGACGTAAATGATGTTTTTTCTGAACGGCGCATGCGCCATCCGTGGGGTTATCCCAGTGCGCATGCTCGAAATTAACCCGCAACAAGCCAATGCTTATGACGTGAACGTCATTCTACGCAAAGCCCTATTCGCGAACGACTTACGCAAATAACGTAAACATTTTCAAAATTCTACGCGGGAACGACGTCCATACTTAGAAGTACGCCAGTCGGATCTAGCCCAGCTTCAGGCGTATCTTGTTTTGTGGATACAAAACAAAGATACGCCGGAGCAAAATAGAAGTTACAAGGCGTATCAATAGATACGCCGTCGTAACTTATTCATGGATCTGCCCCATAGTTTAACCTCTTCCTGCCTACATTTCTATACAGTGAGGGAAAAAAGTATTTGATCCCCTGCTGATTTTATATGTTTGCCCACTGTCCAAACCTACCAGTCCATAATTTACTGGTAGGTTTATTTTAGCAATGAGAGACAGAATAACAACAAAAAAATCCAGGAAAACACATTTCAAAAAAGTTATAAATTGATTAGCATTTTAATGAGTGAAATAAGTATTTGATCCCCTATCAATCAGCAAGATTTCTGTCTCCCATGTCTCTTCTATACAGGTAATGAGCTGAGATTAGGAGCACTCTCTTAAAGGGAGTGCTCCTAATCTCAGCTTGTACACCTGTCAACAGAAGAAATCAATCAATCAGATTTCAATCTCTCCACCATGGCCAAGACTAAAGAGCTGTCCAAGAATGTCATGGACAAGATTGTAGACCTGCACAAGGCTAGAATGGGCTACAAAACCATTACCAAGCAGCTTGGTGAGATTCAGAGGCAGGGCTGGACTGGGACAGAAATTTGGCCCTGGACTTCATCCAGACTGGCCCATTTTGACAGGTCTCTCCCATGGCGGCCGGACAACTCCCGCACTCCCCCCCCCCCCGGCCACCCAAGCCCCCTCTCCCCCTTCACTAGCCACTAGCCGTTCTACTTAGAGTAGAACTCTTTTAGGCAGTACCAGTGGAGAAGTCAGACATTATTTCACCCGGGGCAAAGAATCAGTTTGGTGCCCCCCTTATGGGACAAGATTAGGCCGAAGTGAGAAACTCCCAGGCCATAGCGGTTGAGTCAGCTGTCTGTCCCCTCCCCCATGCTCCCCTGTCGTCCCCCCTGCTCCGCTGGTCCTCCCGCTGCTTCTTTGTTCCCCCCCAGGTGAGCGCTGCTGGAAGGGAGAGACAGAGGAGCAGAGGGGGTGGCAGTTCGCTGTCACTGAAGCCGGCCCACTGAGCCATCGGCCCACCGGGAAACTCCCTGTAGTCCCAATGGCCAGTCCATCCCTGTTCAGAGGAGAACTGGGTGAAAGAGTTGTAGGCAGCTGAGACGAAAATCAAGCTCTTTGGCACAAACTCAACTCGCCGTGTTTGGAGAAGCAGGAACGCTGCATATGACCCCAAACACCATTCCCACCATTCACCATGGAAGTGGAAACATTATGCTTTGGGGGTGTTTTTCTGCTAAGGGGACAGGACAACTTCTGAAGGGACGATGGACGGGGCCATCTACTGTCAAATCTTGGGTGAGAACCTCCTTCCCTCAGCCAAGGCATTGAAAATGGGTCATGGATGGGTATTCCAGCATGACAATGACCCAAAAAAATACGACCAAGGCAACAAAGGAGGGGCTCAAGAAGAAGCACATTATGATCCTGGAGTGGCCCAGCCAGTCTCCAGACTTTAATCCCATAGAAAATATGTGGAGGGAGCTGAAGGTTTGAGTTACTAAACGTCAGCCTCAAATCCTTAATGACTTGGAGAGGATCTGCAAAGAGGAGTGGGACAAAATCCCTCCTGAGATGTGTGCAGATCTGGTGGCCAACTTCAAGAAACCGCTAACCTCTGTGATTGTCAACAAGGGTTTTGCTACTAAGTCATGTTTTGCAAAGGGGTCAAATACTTATTTAACTCATTAAAATGCAAATCAATTTATAACTTTTTTGAAATGTGTTTTTCTGGATATTTTTGTTGTTATTCTGTCTCTCACTGTTAAAATAAACCGACCATTAAAATTATAGACTGATCATTTCTTTGTCAGTGGGCAAACGTACAAAGGGCCAGATTCTTGTATAACGGCGTAAAACTCGGCGGGCGTAACGTATCTGATTTATGTTACGCCGCCGCAAGTTTTACGGGCAAGTGCTTGATTCACAAAGCACTTGCCTGTAAAGTTGCGGCAGCGTAGCGTAAATCCCCCGGCGCAAGCCCGCCTAATTCAAATGATCCGCATAGGGGGCGTGGATCATTTAAATTAGACGCGTTCCCGCGCCGGACGTACTGCGCATGCGCCGTCCCTAAAATTTCCCGACGTGCATTGCGCTATCTCTGAGTCATTGGTTTCGACGTCATTGGTTTCGACGTGAACGTAAATGGCGTCCAGCCCTATTCACGGACGACTTACGCAAATGACGAAAATTTTTAAATTTCGACGCGGGAACGACGGCCATACTTAACATTGGCTGCGCCTCATATAGCAGGGGCAACTTTACGCATCGCAAATCTTACGTAAACGTCGTAACTTCACTGTGTCGGTCGGGCGTACGTTCGGCAATTCGCGTATTTTGCTAATTTGCATACTCGATCGGGAAAACGACGTCGGCGACACCTAGCGGCGAAAAAAAAAATTGCATTTAAGATCCGACAGCGTAAGAGCCTTACGCCTGTCGGATCTAATGGTTATCTATGCGTAACTGATTCTATGAATCAGGCGCATAGATACGACGGGCGGACTCAGAGATACGACGGCGTATCAGGCGATACGCCGGCGTATCTCTTTTAAGAATCTGGCCCAAAATCAGCAGAGGATCAAATACTTTTTTCCCTCACTGTATAAACCTCCTTCCTTTAAAACTTGTCTTACCCCCCATTATATTTCATCGGTCACCAACACATGTATATTGTCTATTTTTTAGCCACTCCAATGCAGTGCCAAATTTAGACCTTGGGTGCCTCGGGGCACTTCAAGTTTGGGAGCCCCTCAACATAGAAATTAAATTATAAGACAAATGAAAAATTTAACTGAAATGAATGATATGTTGTACTTGTTCTAAATATATATTTTTAAAGGAGGCCTGGGGCCCTCTCTGGCTGGATGGCCTTGGGCAATTGCCCCTTTTACCCCCATATAAATCCAGCACTGCTCCGATGGCTGGTTCCATTGAATGGTATCCATGTTCCAGCATTAGTTTGATATTATTTTTTGGCTTCTTTACTTACATTTAAAATTAATATTACTAAGAGGTTCAAGTAGGGTGATGTTTTGTAACAAACATGGCCTTGTATAAACCCAAGAGGCATACTGTGCCATTGTGCCACAAAAGGCTTACTGCTTATCAATTATCAATAGATCAAACACTGTGTTGTTTATGCAGAATCTGATAGCTACTATGCAACATCCAGATGCCAAGCCTACGGGGAAATCGTCAGCATCAGCATCATTAGATATGAGTGGAAAAGGGTGAGAACGTCTCCAAGGTTTTCAAGTGTATGCAACCCCTAACAAAGAACTTCCATTATTTGCTCCTTTTTGGTCTGGTAAATATACTATTGAAAGTATTTTTGTTATATCCGTTCAATAAGTGCCAAAAATACTTGCCGATGTTGTCAGAAATTCAGAGCTGCCTTGTGTCCTGTTTCCGCTTCCAGTATTATCTTAAACAGCCAGGGGCGGACTGACCATTGAGTCACTCGGGCACTGCCTGAGGGCCCCATGCCACTAGGGGGCCCCATCAGGGTTGCCAGGCTCAGTAAAACCAGGGATAGTATGTAAAAATCTATGTTTTTTTTACATCTGTCCCTGATATGTCTGAAACCGACATGCTTTTGATGTGAAAATCCCGAGATTTTAGCTGCCCCGCCTCTGCACTGCCTTCTGGCGTGGCATCTGTAAGCCCGGGGGCCCCATAATCTTCTATTGCCCGGGGGCCCCATGAGTTGTCAGTCCGCCCCTGTAAACAGCCCTCCTAGTTTTTATCTTGGACTACATAATGATTATCCTTTATATTGTAGTAATCTGAGAGTGGAGGTGACTGAATCGTTTATCAAAAGTCTGCTGGGAGGGCTGACACCACTTAGTCCACAAATATGCTGTGTGTTGTCAGTCCACAACAGGATTTTGGAGCTGGGTGAATTTCTGGCAGATCAACTGGTCATTTTCCATAGTTGCTTAGTCTTTAAAGAGGTAAGTCAATGGGAAATGTGTATGTAGGATTGCAGGAATGTACTGCATTTGTTTTGTTTTTTTATTTTATTTTGCCTAGACATACACTTTTTGTCAGTGGCGCCATCATAAGGATTTCCTCCCACAAATACTTTTTTTTGACATCGGGTCAAGAAATAATGGAACTTTGGGTCACCAGGAAACCACATTCTACTAAACAGTGCTATTGCTGCTGTATCTCATTTGAGAAATTTCCTATCATTATCTTTGAGTCCCCTGACTTTTGAGCCACCACTGGGAAGATAGATAACAACAGAAACCTGCCAGAAGGATCAACGATTCACCAACTTCCGACTTTAAAGAGGAAGTAAACCCTAATGGGTTATACTTTCTCTTTGTTTCCCTGCAAAGGTAAAGCATAATGGGCTACTGTGCATTGCATAGTAGCCCATTATGTGACACTTAACTGCAGGATGGTCCCTGCGATGTCCCCGTCTTTCTCGTGAGTAGGGAGCGGCCATTCTTCACCCCTCTTCCTTCCGGGGGCGCGAACACCAGCTCTGTGAGTGGCTGGAGTCGTGTGACGTCACTCCCGCGCATGCGTGCGGGAGCCTCCACTCACGGTATGACCCAAGTTAGAAAGGGCACAGCGTGCCCTTTCTAACTCTGGCGCATGCGCTGAACAAATAGCCGTACGCCGATTGGCAAATATCTCCTAGACCGTGCAGGTCTGGGAGATATTTCAAGCACCTACAGGAAAGCCTTAATCTAGGCTTACCTGTAGGTTAAAGTGATTGTAAAGGGTTTACAACAGTGGCGACTGGTGCTCAAAAATTTGGGGGGGGGCGCAAACAAAAAAAAAAAAAATTGCAGCCTCACTGTGCCCATCAAATGCAGCCACTGTGCCATCAATTGTCACCACTGTGCCATGCCATCAAACACAGCCACTGTGCAATCAATTGTCACCACTGTGCCCTCAATTGTCACCACTGTGCCCTCAATTGTCACCACTGTGCTATGCCATCAAACGCAGCCACTGTGCCATCAATTGTCACCACTGTGCCCTCAATTGTCACCACTGTGCCCTCAATTGTCGCCGCTGTGCCCTTTAATTGTCGCCGCTGTGCCCTTTAATTGTCGCCGCTGTGCCCTTTAATTGTCGCCGATGTGCCCTTTAATTGTCGCCGATGTGCCCTTTAATTGTCCCCACTGTGCCTATTGTCGCCACTGTGCCCATTGATGTCGCCGCTGTGCCCTGTAAGGTGCCCCTTTCCCTCCCCGCCCGGCACTTACCTTTACTGGAGTCAGCCATCCACGTCCCTCGATGTCTTCTACCGCCCTCGATGACAGGCATCTCAGCCAATCAGTTTACCGTTGGCTCTGATAGGCACTTCCGTACAGCTAACCAGCTGCCGTTATTCAGATGGCCGGACATGAGCGCCGACCATCTGAATAGAACAGCGGCAGCGGCGATAATAACATAGATTCGTGCAATGCATGAATCTATGTTATTAGACTCAGTGGCGGTAAGAGCCAGAGGGGGCGGCGCTCCAGCACCCTCTATGGACGAACCGCCACTGGTTTACAACCCCTTTAACTGGTTCCTGCCTGGCTTATGGTATAATGATGCCGACAAGAACCTTTCGTCAATCAGGGTAGACATCATATGACTTCCTCCTGGATTGTGCCTTGCATATACCGTATTTTCCAGTGTATAAGGCGACCGGACATATAAGACGACCCCCTAATTCTATTGTGTTTCAACAGTTTTTGCCTATACTCACTGTATAGGACGACCCCCCTACTGAGGCTTCATATTTCCTTCTTCTTAATGGAAATTGGAGCCATACGGCACTGAGCCAATCACGGCGAGCGATGTATGCTATTAATGAACACAAAGCCTGCTCGGATTGGCAGAGGCTGTAACATCATCAGCCCGCGCCTCTCTGACTCTCAAAGCCAATCTGAGCAGGCTACTGTATGTAGCCTGCTCGGATTGGCAGAGGTTGTTACCCCAATCTGAGCAGGCTCTGTATTCATTAATAGAATGCAACGATCGCCGGGATAGGCTTAGTGGTATATAACGCAACTCCGTCAGGCCGACATATAGTCAGCTGCATTTGATACCCGGCGTATAAGATGATGCTTTTTGGATGTTTTTTTTAAGTGTTAAAGGTCGTCTTATACGCTGAAAAATACAGTAGCAAAGTAATGCACTGCTACTGTAAATACAAACATAATGTGTAAAAAAAAAGAATTCTGATCACTAACATTCTATTGCTCTGGTCAGTGTGTTAAATGAAAAACCCCAGTGATGATTAAATACCACCAAAAGAAAACTCTATTTGTGTGAAAAAAATGATATACATTTTATTTGGGTACAGTGTTGCATGGCAGCGCAATTGTCATTCTAAGGCCCCGTACACATGAGGGGACATGTCCGATGAAAACGGTCCGCGGACCGTTTTCATCGGACATGTCCGCTCGGAGATTTTGGTCTGATGGCTGTACACACCATCAAACCGAAATCCCCGCGGACAGACAGCACGGTGACGTGGCGGTGACATTGACGCCGCCACGTCACCAAACCAGAAGATATCGACGCATGCGGGAGATATCTGTCCGCTGGTTAGGTGTACTAACCAGCGGACATGTCGGACAGATGGGTTTCCAGCCGACAAGTTTTAAAGCATGCTTTAAAACTTGTCTGCTGGAAAAACATATCTGCTAGGCTGTACACACGGTCGGATCAGTCCTTGGACCAGTTTCAGCAGACATGTTCGATCGTGTGTACAGGGCCTTAGTGTTACAGTGCTGAAATTTAAATATTGGCCTGGGCAGGAAGGGGGTAAAAGTGCCTGGTATTGAAGTGGGTTAAAGCGGTTGTAATCCTAAAAGGAAAAAAAAAAAAGCTTCTGTTTCTTTAAGTCATGATCTATAGCAGGGGGTCTCCAAACTTTGTAAACATGGGGCCAGTTTACTCTCCTTCAGACTTTAGGGGGCCGGACTATAGTCAGTGGGAGTGAACATTGCCACATCTTTAGTGGGAGCAATAATGCCCCATTAATGGTGTCAGCGGGCGGAAGTGTGCCACATCATTGTGTTCTGGGAAACACACGGCCCTCAGAACACAGCGGGGGCCAGTAAGCACAACGTAGCGTGACTCGCGCATTGCGCCGTAGGGAACCGGGCAGTGAAGCCGCAATGCTTCACTTCCTGGTTCCCTCACCGAGGATGGTGGTGGGGGCAGCAGAGTGACGAGCGATCGCTCGTCCTCTCCTGCCGACAGCGCTGGACTCCAGGACAGGTAAGTGTCCTAATATTAAAAGTCAGCATGCAGTATTTGTAGCTGCTGGCTTTTAATATTTTTTTTTTATCGGCGGAGATCCGCTTTAAGCTCCTGAAGTTGCCCTCGATATGTTTTATCCCCCAAACCTTTCATCATTTCTGTTGCAATTTAAAAATAAAATACTAAAACACAAATACCCTGGACTGGTCATTGAGTAACGAACAATCGGGAGAAGGGCGGGACAAGTGGGAACCCCTAGCAACCAAGTGGGAACCCTCAGCCTCAAAGTGGGAACCCCACAGCAAAAAAGTGGGAACCCTCAGTCCTGTACTGGGAACCCCCAGCAACAAAGTGGTAATTCTCAGTAACCAAGTGGAAACTGTCGGCAACCAGCTGCAGGTAATCAGAAAGAGGCCAACACTCAGCAAGCCCTATGGGCAGGGGCGTCATTAGGGGTGGGCTGGGGAGGCTGGAGCCCCGAATGGGCCGCTGAAAAGCCCCGAGTCTCGGTCATTAAGGATTTCACGAATAGTCCCGAGTCCCGCCGAGCAGGAACCATTTTGTGGCCGAGCGCCGCTGAAGGACACAGCAGGTCCCACCTTCTGGAGTCTGCAGCGCCTATGATGGACGTCCCACTGGTCCAATCCGGGACCGTGGGACGTGTGACATCCATCATAGGCGCCGCAAGCTTAGAAGGCGGGAATTACAATGCCGCCCGGCGCGCCATGCGATATCCCTGCTCGGTTCGGAGGCTCTCCACGGTTCCTGAGCCTCCGAGTCCTTTGGCTGACTGCAGTGGCTGCATATCTATTATGTATGACGGGCACACCATGCCACATCCCCGATTCCTGCTCGGCGGCTCTCCTTCCATGGCTCCAGTCCTAAGCCTCCCTGGCTGGCTGCATCGCTATGACGGGCACATTGGGCGTGCCGGCGCCGCACACCACGGCTGAGGTAGGTGACGTCAGTGATTGTGTATGTATGTATGTAGAACAGGTCAGTGTGGTCAGGTCAGTGTGGTCAGGTCAGTGTAGTCAGGTCAGGTCAGTGTGGTCAGGTCAGTGTAGTCAGGTCAGTGTAGTCAGGTCAGGTCAGTGTAGTCAGGTCAGGACAGTGTAGACAGGTCAGTGTAGTCAGGTCAGGTCAGTGTAGTCAGGTCAGGTCAGTGTAGCCAGGTCAGGCCAGTGTAGTCAGGACAGGTCAGTGTAGTCAGGTCAGTTTAGTCAGGTCAGTGTGGTCAGGTCAGTGTGGTCAGGTCAGGTCAGTGTAGTGAGGTCAGTGTGGTCAGGTCAGTGTAGTGAGGTCAGTGTTAGAGTATGCAGGTTATGTCAGTGTGTGTACTGACACAAACACGTAGGTCTGGGTATGTGTCAGGTAGGTCACCCTGCGCCACTCCACCGGCCGCGCCTGGTCTTTTTGGCACCTAGCAACACCCCTGCCTATGGGGACAGTGCTACACCTGGGTTTAGATATCCTTTAGTTGTTGTTATTATATGAATTAAACAGAAACAATTCCTTAGGTTGTATTCACTCATAGTTTATTGTAAGCAAAATAATTCAGTTACACTCATCAAACAGGTAGTAAAAGAACAGTTGAAAAATAATATTTATGGGGAAAGTATAGACGTATATAGAAAGGGACAGCAGACCAACTATGTCATATCTTTTTGCTTCAAAATAAACACTTTATAAGGACAAATCAATATACATAATTCGGTTAGCAAAACAAAAATCCATAATTGTTAGTTTTTTTGTTACAGAATTGTACCGTACAAGACCACAATTGGATAAATGCTAAATTAAATTTCATCTTGAAATAATCTACAGAAGGTTGTACAATAATGCCACCTAGTGGAATACTGTCAACATGTCAAGGCAAAAAAAAAAAAAAACACCCGTAACTTCCAGGAATCAACTGATACCATACCTTCCTCTATGTTCTTTGGCAGTTAAGCTGGACATACATTATACAATTTTCTTATTAAATTTCCTTTAGATTTACCTGCAACTATGCACTGCAAGGGCCTGCCTGATTGCATACAAATTAGAATTGTTTAGGTTTAAAAACATATTATATGGTTTTGGTAAATGTAAAGGAAAATTGTACAAGAAAATTGCATCATGTATGGCCAGTCTTAGTTGGTAACATCAGTCTTGAGCTTCTCTAGAATAATTGGCCTTATTTAATAAGGACAGAGGCAAGGAGCAAAGTGCAGTAACCCCTGAAACGCTTTATGAACTGACCAATCTTCAGTTAACAGAAAGTTGAAGAGTTATAAAAGTGGAGAAGGAAAAGTTTTTGAGCTGGGTTGTTGAGAACATAATTAATGGCGCCGCATCCCTAATAAATACATAGGGCTAGATTCAGTAAGAAGTTACGTTGGCGTATCTGTTGATACGCCGCGTAACTTCTAGGATGCGCCAGCGTATCTGCTTTCTGTATTCAGAAAGCAAGATACGCCGGAATTTTGCTAAGATACGACCGATGTAAGTCTCTTACGCCGTCGTATCATAGGGTGCATATTTACGATGGCCGCTAATTGGCGCTTCCGTTGATTTCGGCGTAGAATATCCAAATGAGCAAGATACGCCGATTCAGGAACGTACGTGCGCCCGGCGGATTTTTTTCACGTCGTTTACGTAAGGCTTTTTCCAGCGTAAGGGTACTCCTGCTATATTAGGCATATCCAATGTTAAGTATGGACATCGGGACAGCGTAGAATTTTGCGTCGTTTGCGTAAGTCGTTCGCGAATAGGGCTTTGCGTAAATTACGTTCACGTCGAAAGCATTGACTATTTGCGACATGATTAGGAGCATGCGCACTGGGATACGTTCACGGACGGCGCGTGCGTCGTTCGTTAGAGACGTCATTTACGTGGGATCATTTTTTATTTGCATAAAACACGCCCACCTCTTCAGAATTTGAATTTGGCGCGCTTACGCCGGCAGATTTGCGATACGCCGCCGTAACTTAGGGCACAGGTTATTTGTGAATCCAGCCCCTGCCTCACTAAGTTACGGCGGCGTAGCGCATCTGAGATACGCTACGCCCGCACAAAGTTACGGCGGGCTATCTGAATCTAGCCCATAGACTATAGATAGTTTTGTTGGGACTTTTAGGGCGCACATACACCAATATTTAGAAAAATAGAACATTTATTTTGTAATAGATAAAAATTCATAAATTGAATACATAAAATATTCACCTATTGGATCAGTGAAATATACAAACAGGTGCACATCTGATTTATCTCTACATGTTTCGCCTCCTGAAGAAGCCGTAAAAGGCGAAACATGTAGAGATAAATCAGATGTGCACCTGTTTGTATATTTCACTGATCCAATAGGTGAATATTTTATGTATTCAATTTATGAATTTTTATCTATTCCAAAATACATTTTCAATTTTTCTAAAATATTGGTGTATGTGCGCCCTAAAAGTCCCAACAAACCTATCTATATTCTAGGTATAAAAGTGCTCTGCAACCTCATTCAGTGCCGATGCAGCATAGTCTGTTCTCTTTAATGCCACCTTCCAGTCAGCATGGCCAACTCTGGGAAACCTAAAATACCTTGCGGTACATGCGCAGCATCCACTGCAACCCCACTGCCAGGGTTATATACCTGTTTAGTCTAGGGCAGAATTTTTGCACTTCACCCTACCTGGTCCTCCAGCACCCCCTGATAAAAGGGGGAACCCCCCAAAACACACTGCTTGGATTGGGCTTTCAACTATATTTAACTGGACTTTAAGCTACATTTGTAGAACTTTCTTCACTTCACTTCACATATAGCTGGCACCCCAAAGACCCATCTGGGCCCATATTCCTTTAGAAAGCGTGCCCTGTTTCAAAAATGGATTCACACCACCGGCTCCACACATTCATTTTACTGCCATCCATGAACTTTCGGTACCTGTTTAGGACACCTTTATCCGTTCTACAGATTTTTTCTTTTATTTTTTGGGGTGGCTTCAAAACTTTCTTAGGCCATAGGCACAGAGCCCTTATGTCCTTAATGGAAATTATTGCCCTTACAGCCAAGCCAAACATGCAGTGGCGTAGCGTGGGGGGTGCGGAGGGGGCCGTGGTCTGTTGTCAGTAATCTCTAGTGGGGGCCGTGGTCTCTGGTGGGGAGGACCAGAGACAGCCGCCGAGGGACCCCAGAAGACGAGGATCGGGGACCACTCTGTGCAAAACGAACTGCACAGTGGAGGTAAGTATGACATGTTTGTTATTTTAAAGGAATTTTTTTTTTCCCTTACTAACCCTTTAATGATCTTAAAGCAGAATTTCCTCTGTGTGTCTGTGTAAATCCAGGAAGTGGACAGGCAGCAGCTTCAGCTGCCCACAGTAAAAATGGCTGCAGCCAGACTCAGTGGAGGAAGATTTCTGCAGCATATTTGGCAGGAATCACAGTATATATAAAATAATATGCAAAGTGGTTGGAGGGAAGCTTCAGAATGGCAAAGATGTTTTTATTACAAATGATGTGAGCAGACCGCAGTTTCTCTTTAAGAAACACATGATTAAACTGACAAAGCATTTTTCAAAAACTAGCCACTGACATGTTCTACAAAAATGCATAAACCGTTGATTCTACATCACCACCTCCTCTACACATACCATGTCCCAATCATTGACTGTTCTTTGCTCTAGAGCAGTGGTCTGCAAACTGTGGCCCGGGGGCCGGATGTGGCCCTTTGCTTGCCTTTTTCCAGCCTTTGGGGCCCTATTCCTTCCACTGACACTCACAGTGGGGCATAATTCCTGCCAGTTATGCCAACAATGGGGCACTATTTCTCCTACTGACACCAATGAATAAGGGCAGTGTTGCTTTTCCTGACACCAATGATGGGGAAATATTGCTCCCACTGATGGAGCACCATTCCTCCCACTGAGGCCAATGATGGGGCACTATTCCTCCCACTAATGCCAATGATGGGGCACTGTTGCTTTCCCTGACACCAATGATGGGGAAATATTGCTCCCACTGATGGGACACTATTCCTCCCACTGACGCCAAGGATGGGGCACTATTCCTCCCACTAATGCCAATGATGGGGCACTATTCCTCCCACTGAGGCCAATGATGGGGCACTAATCCTCCCACTGACCCCAATGATGGGGCACTATTCCTCCCACTAACGCCAATGATGTCGAACTATTTATCCCACTGAGGCCAGTGATGGGGCACTATTCCTCCCACTGGCGCCAATGATGTCGTACTATTCCTCCCACTGAGGCCAGTGATGGGGCACTATTCCTCCCACTGAGGCCAATGATGGGGCACTATTCCTCCCACTGACCCCAATGATGGTGTACTATTTCTCCCACTGACACCAATGATGGGGCACTATTCCTCCCAATGATGCCAATGGTGGGGCACTATTTACTCCCATTGATGTCAGGCATTTTCTACTCTTACTAGCCACAGTCCGGTCCACTCAAAGTCTGATGGACAGTAAACTGGCCCTTTGTTTAGAAAGTTTGGAGACCCCTGCTCTAGAGCCATCTCGGCCCTCTGCCCAAAGTCTCCAATGCCCGCACTGGAGCTGATATAACAGAATTATATAAAATAATAATACCCCACACATAACAACCAAACCGATCTCCGTTCCCTAACTCACACCATAGATAAGGTGCCCTGAGCCAAATGACCCAATACACTCCTATGCCTACTAAGCAAATAGCAGCATGCAAGGGACAGTTGCCCATAGCAGCCAATCACAATTTATCTTCCACTTTTTTTGACTTCAGTCAGCTGGAATCTGATTGGTTGCGATAGGTTCATGCACTTTTTACAGCATGTTTTACCTCTGGACACGCTTTCATAAACCAGCGATTTGTTGAAATCCCTTGAAGATATTTTCAAGCATTATCCAGAGAGATTCGATTTTCCTAATAATCTGAGATCCCAAAGTCCAGCAAACTACCACACATATGAACAGCAGATTTCATTCACCTGGATTCTTAAACTAAGAAAGACAATGTGAACTTCTTCTCTAATGAGTTCTATCACAAATGTTGGGATCTCTGGCTCAACCTCCACGAAGGATGACAATTAGGAAGTTCTTCGCTTATGTTGACAACTCTCCAAGTTCTTCTTGCCAAGATGCAAATGCGCTCTTAATTATTTCTTCTTTCACATCGTTGAAAATTTCTAAGAATAGAAAAAGACAAACAAAGATGGTCACATTTCATGGTACAGGGCTGTATACAGAATGTCTAATACACGAAGACCGATAAAAAGACAAACAAAGATGGTCACATTTCATGGTACAGGGCTGTATACTAGGGTGACCACGTGTCCCGGATTGCCCAGGACAGTCCCACATTTTGCAGGTCTGTCCCAGGCACATTCATTCCAGGACAATACAATGTCCCGGAATAAAACTGACAGAGGTGGGTAAGGAGTTGAACTAAGGAATGTAAGGAATGGTGCTCATAGGTGGGTAGGGAGTGGAACTAGGGAATGGTTCTCATAGGTGGGTAGGGAGTGGAACCAAAGAATGGTGCTCAGAGGTGGGTAGGGGGTGGAACCAAGGAATAGTGCTCGTAGGTGGGTGGGGAGTGGAACCAAAGAATGGTGCTCGTAGGTGGGTGGGGAGTGGAACCAAAGAATGGTGCTCGTAGGTGGGTGGGGAGTGGAACCAAAGAATGGTGCTCGTAGGTGGGTGGGGAGTGGAACCAAAGAATGGTGCTCGTAGGTGGGTGGGGAGTGGAACCAAAGAATGGTGCTCGGAGGTAGGTAGGGAGTGGAACCAAGGAGTGGTGCTCGTAGGTGGGTAGGGAGTGGAACTAGGGAATGGTTCTCATAGGTGGGTAGGGAGTGGAACCAAAGAATGGTGCTCAGAGGTGGGTAGGGGGTGGAACCAAGGAATAGTGCTCGGAGGTTGGTAGGGAGTGGAACCAAAGAATGGTGCTCGTAGGTGGGTGGGGAGTGGAACCAAAGAATGGTGCTCGTAGGTGGGTGGCGAGTGGAACCAAAGAATGGTGCTCGGAGGTAGGTAGGGGGTGGAACCAACGAATGGTGCTCAGAGGTAAGTAGAGGGTTGGAACCAAGGTATGGTGCTCGGAGGTGGGTAGGGGGTGCACACAACAGGTGACACTGAAGTAGGGAGTTCCTGCACCTATTCTCTGAGAAAAAAAGCCCTGCCGCCACATCACCGCTTTACTCATTGACAGTACTTGTCCTGGCCAGGAATGCCTGAACGAGCACAATCCCGCCCCCTGCTTGTGATTGGAGAAATCATCCCGCCTCTTGTGTCCAATCACTGTGCTGTGATTCGTTACAGCACAAACTGACTTTTAGGAAGGGAGGGGTGTCCCTGAATGGTAGTTTGGAAATGTGGTCACCCTACTGTATACAGAATGTCTAATACACGAAGACCGATAAAAAGACAAACAAAGATGGTCACATTTCATGGTATAGGGCTGTATACAGAATGTCTAATAGGGATGAGCTTCATATTCATATCAAACTCATGTTCGACTCGAACATCGTATGTTCGATCGTTCGTCGAAATACGAACAAAACGGGTCGTTTGCGCCAAATTCGAGTTACGTTTTTACAGACCATAATTCACTGCGGCATCGCTGGCTGATGATTGGCCAAGCATGCACTATGACCCGCATGCTTGGCCAATCACAGCTTGCAAAAAACGGAGAGTCATAATTGGCCAAAGCCAGGGTGGCTTTGGCCAATTATGGCTCAGGGGGTTTAGTACACGCCCCACACTATCCAAGGCGACCTGCAGGTCGGCCTTGTGTAGTGTGTTGCGGTGGTTAGGAGAGGACAGAGAGAGGGTAATTTTTTGCAGGTAGATAGAGCAGGCAGGCAGGCAGGCTAGTCAGTTAATGTTACAGTGTGTAGAGGATATATATACATCCCAGGTGTTGTACATATATTTATACACTGTATAGTTTAGCTAGATCAGTTCTTCCTAATTTACTGGCAGGCAGGTGATTGTGTGTGCTAGCTGCAGTATTCTTACGTGGTTTATTGCCTGTGTCCTCTGTAGTTTGCACCTAAAGCTGCTTGGTGTGTACTGGCCGTGTGCTCTGTAGTTTGCACCTAAAGATTCTGGAGCAGTGATTTTAATGATGCCTAAATAAAAAATAAAAAATATGAAAAATTCCTTTAAATATTGTACCTGCTGGGTGTCTATAGTATGCCTGTGCAAACGTCTTTGAGAACCCGGGTCTTGCCTGAGGGAACATGTATCAATGGAAAAAAAGTTTTAAAAACTGTCGTTTTTTCAGGAGTCCTGAAAAAAACTACCGTTTTTAAAACTTTTTTTCCATTGTTACATGTTCCCTGGGGCAAGACTCGGGTTCTCAAAGACGTGTTACGACAATAACTTGCATATTAGGCTTTAAAATGAGCACTTTTGAAATTCGAACGTTCGAGTCCCATTGACGTCAATGGGGTTCTAAATGTACGCGCGAACTTTCGGTCCGTTCGAAGGTTCTGGTGCGAAACGGACAGGGGGGTGTTCGGCTCATCCTTAATGTCTAATACACGAAGACCGATAAAAAGACAAACAAAGATGTTCACATTTCATGGTACAGGGCTGTATACAGAATGTCTAATACATGAAGACTGATGCTGGCCAGCTCAGTAGATTGTTTTAGGAAAGGCCTGGGTTCTTGCCTAGATACACATAATATAACTGGATACTAATATTTATAGGTAAAGTTTATAGGATCGTGTCTGGGTCATGGCCAGGGTCAAAAGTCAAGGTCAGGGTCAAAGGTCAGGCTCAGTATATTTTGTGTAGGATTTGTTTTATTGTTTTCCCCTCAGGCGTGAAGGGGTTAAGCGATAAATAGATTTGACTTCAAGCACTATAACGTACCTGCGATTCCCAACCCAGTGGGTAGTGGAAGGCGGAGTTTTCCCCCGCTGTGCTTGAATCTCTCAGCCAAGGCTTTCGTTATAAGCTGGAGAGAGCAGTCGCTGTGCCAGACCGGCAGCTCCAGCTTCCTCATACACTGCACTGTGCGATTCTTCTCCTCCGATGTGATCAACCCAATTTCATGCGATACATAAGTCATAAACGCCATGTCAATGTTTACCGCCTCCCCATGCATGAGAGATGGCAGCACTTTCTGCAATATAAAACACACAGTTAATCAACAGCTATAGTAGAGGAATTCAACAAAGTAAATGTGCTGCTGCAGTGTTGATCCTTTGGCTTTGGTACTTTCTAGGATGCTGACTTAGGCCCGGATTCAGATACATTTTCATATCTATCGGCGGGCGTAGCGTATCTCAGATACATTACGCCGCCGTAACTTAGGGCACAAGTTCGGTATTCAGAAAGAACTTGCGCCCTAAGTTACGGCGGCGTAGTGTAAATGTGTCGGCGTAAGCCCGCCTAATTCAAATGTGGATGATGTGGGCGTGTTTTATTTAAATTACTTGTGACCCCATGTAATTGACGTTTCTTACGAACGGCGCATGCGCCGTCCGTGAACGTTTCCAAGTGCGCATGCTCCAAATTACGCCGCAAACTGTCAATGCTTTCGACATGAACGTAACATACGTACAGCCCTATTCGCGAACGACTTACACAAACGACGGAAAATACGACGCTGTTCGTTCGTTTACGACGTCCATACCAAACATGACTTACCCCTGCTTTATGAGGGGTAACTTTACGCCGGAAAACGCCTTACAACGTAAAAAAATTCGCCGGGCGGACGTACGTTTCTGAATCGGCGTATCTACCTAATTTGCATATTCAACGCAGAAGTCTAGGGAAGCGCCCCTAGCAGTCCGCATAAATATTGCACCCTAAGATACGACGGCGTAGGAGACTTACGCCGCTCGTATCTAGGCAACATTGAGGCGTATCTGATTCTATGAATCAGACGCCGAGATGCGACGGCCCGCACTCAGAGTTACGATGGCGTATCTGGAGATACGCCGTCGTAACTGCTTTCTGAATCCGGGCCTTAATATGCAGATCCGAGGTTTTGACTATATTTACTTAGTACTGGCTCTGGGCCAGTGACTTAGAAATGTTGAAGCCCAAGCCAGACAGGCAACATTTTTCAAAATGTGATCAACAATGGCTGCCGTGAGCTCTACTGGTCTATGTCTATGACCTAATCTATGACCTGATATGACCTAATCTGAAAGGTCTAGAGGAAAAGAGATTTAATCTCCATATAGGGAAAGGATTCTTCACAGTAAGAGCTGTGAAAATATGGAATAGACTCCCTCAAGAGCTGGTTCTGGGCAGCTCAGTATATTGTTTTAGGAAAGGCCTGGGATTTATCCTAGATACACATAATATAACTGGATACTAATATTTATAGGTAAAGTTGATCCAGGGAATATCCGATTGCCTCTCGGGGGATCAGGAAATATTTTTTTCCTCTGCTTGAGCAAATTGGATTATGCTTCATTGAGATTTTTTTTTGTTTTTCTTTGGATCAACTGTTGGTACAGGATTGTATATATAGGATTGTGTATGTGTGTGCAGGTATATGCATGTGTGTATATATATATATATGTATGTGTGTGTATATACAGTTGAACCTCGGATTATGAGCATAATTCGTTCCAGGAGTATGCTCATAATCCAAAGTACTCGCATATGAAAGCGAGTTTTCCAATTGAAGTCAATGGAAACGAAAATAATTTGTTCTGCATTGACTTCAATTGGATGCAATAGCGAATGCGGCCAGATGCGAGGGGGGGCGCCAGAGAGTGCCTAAAACGGCACTCTTTTTTATAATATGTAATAAATGATTTGTAATAGATGAGTGCTAATGATTCGAACTTATGTACCATTTCTAACTCCGGGCTTATGACATGTCCATAGTCCACCAATCGGTCCAGGTCATCTTCCCACAGGTTTGGAGCGAGTTCTTCCAGCATAGTCTGGATGGCCAGTCTTGTGGTTGTTAGGGCAGCATCACCATGGCAGACAAGGCCATTCCTGGACTGGAACTTGGTATCTAAAAGGTATTTGCCGTGCTTCTCCAGCAGTTCAAATAGCCCCTTGTGCTTCATTAGAGCCATCTGAAAAAGTGTAGCACTGTAGGCTTAATAAATAGTACAGAGAAATACCGTACATACAATATACAACAGACTATTGTGTGCTAGAGAAACAGTCTGTATAGCAAAACGTAAAAAGTTATGTAATAAAAGAGCATCTGTTTTTTTTCTATGGAGTAGAGCAGGGGTCTCCAAACTTTCTTAACAAAGGGCCAGATTACCGTCCTTCAGACTTTAAGGGGGCCTGACTGTGGCCTTCAGGAGCACAAAATTCCCCATCATTGGTGTCATTGGACCCCATCATTGGTGTTTTTGGGAGGAATTCTGCCCCATCATTGGGAGGAATTCTGCCCTATCATTGACGTCATTGGGAGGAATTCTGCCCTATTATTGGCGTCATTGGGAGGAATTCTGCCCTATCATTGACGTCATTGGGAGGAATTCTGCCCTATCATTGGGAGGAATTCTGCCCTATCATTGGCATCATTGGGAGGAATTCTGCCCCATCATTGGGAGGAATTCTGCCCTCTCATTGGTAGGAATTCTGCCCTATCATTGGTGTCATTGGAAGGAATTCTGCCCCATCATTGGGAGGAATTCTGCCCTTTCATTGGTGAAGTTGGATCGTGTGTACGAGGCTTAAGTTAGACATGGAATAAATACTATTAGCCAATTAGCTAACATGAAATTACCTTTAAAATTTCTCCAAGGCCATTAGAAATTTGGCGACGTGGAATGGTCCGGATAAAGGACCTGTCGAGCAATGTGGCAATTGGTGGGGTGTAGGTCCCTAACTTGTTCTTACAGTTGCAGAAGTTGACTCCGTTTTTAGCCCCCACGCTGGCATCGACATAGGACAGAAGGGTTGTGGGTACTCGGATGTAGGGGGTACGGCGCCTGTAAAGTGAAGCTGCCAGACCCACGGAGTCCAAGCATACCCCTCCTCCAATGGCAATGATTGGTTCAGTGCGTCTGTCAAGGCCAAACTTGTGGACTTCTTCCAAGATATGCAGGACGAGGTCCATCGACTTGGTTTCTTCGGTGGTCTCGAGGGTAAGGATCTTGTAAACAACATTGTGGGCTTCAAAGTATTTCCTGAGCTTTGAACCGTAAAGTTGTTCCACGGTTGCGTCCATCACAACGAAGCGCTTTTGCGTTTTCTTCTGGTAGTCATCTAGTTCTTGAGGGTCTGACACGTGGCCATAGAGGAGGGTCATGTTTGTTGGATTTAGAAGATGTTGAGTTTCTATCACTTTGTAACAGAAATAAATTGGAGCTTTCACAGTCCAGGAGACACCGTACTCGGTTACCTGTTCAGCTCTGAAAAAGCAAACAAACAATAAATTACAGATAACAATCACATATAAGGTGGAATTCAAATGATGATCAAATTATGGATAATGAGAGTGATGAGTCATCAATTGTCAAAATGCTTACTGTGAGCAAATGTGAAAGCAGCTGAACTTGATTGGCTGCTACAGCTGACCCCTCCCTCGCCCAGCTGGTTCTCAATTTTTTCGATGGGAAAAGTTCTTGTCGGAAATTCCGATCGTCTCTATGCAATTCCGAAGCGCAAAAAGCCACGCATGCTCAGAATCAATTCGACACATGCTCGGAATCATTGAACTTCATTTTTCTCGGCTTGTTGTAGTGTTGTACTTCACAGTGTTCTTGACGGTCGGAATTTGGTGTGACCGTGTGTATGCAACACAAGTTTGAGCCGAAATTCCGTTGGAAAAAAATCCACGTTTTTTTTGTCGGAATTTCTGATCGCGTGTACGTGGCATTAGAGTGCTGTGCAGAGTATTACAGGATACTTTCTGTATGTCAAGATACACTATATTACCAAAAGTAATGGGACACCGTCCTTTACACGCACATAGGCCCGGATTCACGTAGCACTTACACCGATGTATCTCGAGATACGCCGCGTAAGTGTAAATGTGCGCCGTCGTATCTATGCGCCTGACTTTGAAAGCAAGATATGCCTAAAAATAGGCTTCATCCGACCGACGTAAGTTTCCAAGCCGTCGTATCGTGGGCGCATATTTACGCTGGCCGCAAGGGGCGCTCCCATTGATTTACGATTAGAATATGCAAATGAGTGAGATACGCCGATTCACAAACGTACTTGCGCCCGGCGCATTAATGTACGCGGTTTACGTAAGTCGTACGTCCGGCGTAAAGTTAAGCCTCATAAAGCAGGTGTAAGTCATGTTAATGTTTGGACCAGGGAACAGCCGTCGTATTTTATGTCGTTTACGTAGTAGTACGTGAATAGGGCTGGGCGTAGGTTACGTTCACGTCGTAGGCAGTGATTCGACGTATCTTAGGCCCCGTACACACGACCGAAAATGTCTGCTGAAACTGGTCCGCGGTTTCGTGTGTACGCCGTTTTCCGGCGGACAAATGTTTCTTAGCATGCTAAGAAACATGTCCGCTGGAAGCCTGTCCGTCGGACATGTTCGGTCTTCTGTACAGACTCACCGTACATGTCCGATCGGCCGCCATCCCTCGCATGCGTCGAAGTGATTCGACACATGCATGGAAGCATTGAACTTCCAGGGCCGCGCACGTCGCCGAGTCATTGGCGCGGCGACGGCGCGGCCACGTCACCACATATCGTGTACGCGCGGATTTCTGTCTGATGGTGTGTACAACCATCAGACAGAAATCTCCGGGTGGACATGTCCGCTGAAAACGGTCCAGTGGACCGTTTTCAGCGGACAGTCCGTCCGTCTGTACGAGGCCTTAGGCGTTCGATCTGACGTGATTCTGAGCATGCGCACTGGGATACGTCCATGGGCCGGCACATGCGCCGTTCGGTCGGCCCATCATTTGCATGGGGTCACGCTTCATTTAAATGGAGCACGCCCACTTCCACCTACTTTGAATTAGGCCGGCTTACGCCTACGAATTTACGTCACGCCGGCGCAACGTTGGGAGCATTTGCTTTGAGAATACTGTGCTCGCCGTTCTGCGATACGCCGGTGTAGCGTATATTCGATACGCCGGCATAACTATGCGCCGCTCTACGTGAATCCGGCCCAAACACTTTAATGGCATCCCAGTATTATGCTGGCCATACACTATACGAAAAATCTGCCAAAACAATTTTCGAAAAACTAACGGTTTTCTTTGCATTTCTTGTTGATGATGGTTGCTAGCTTGCACATAAACCAATTCCGCATTTCAGATTTTCTATATTCAGTGCTCAATCAAACACAGCTTTAGGGCATAAGACCGGAGTTGAGTTCATTTACATAAAACCTGTGCTGATCAGTAAAACTGGCTGCAAAATTTGTTAAATTACTTAATATACCAGATTGATACATACCACATAGATGAATAATTAAAGACAGAGAGTTTAACATTATGGTCTATAGTACAGTAATTGCATGACTTGGATTTCAAGTTTAATTATTGGCCACTCAGGCACACAGTGAAGGTCACACGTTCCCCAATAACTGGAAGTTCCAGTTCATTAAAGTGGTTGTAAACCTAGTTACACCACTTTTACCTACAGGTAAGCCTATAATCATCGGCACATGCGCATGCCAGTCATTGGCGCACGCGCACTGAAGAAAGGGCATGTTTCTAAAGGGCCCGTGCCATGACTGGTGGCTCCCACGTGTATGCGCGTGAGTGATGTCACGCAACTCCGGCCAGTCACAGAGCCGAAGTCCACGGACCTGGAAGGAAGAGGGGTGAAGATGGATGCGGCCACCAGCTGGGACATCAGGGACATTGTGAGCTTCGTTTACAGCTAAGTGCCACATAATGGACTAGTATGCGACGCAGAGTACAGAGTGCAGGGTACACTCGGCTCGGTATATTTCGGCGGCGATCAGCGTATATCGCGCACCCACGATTTTCCCCTGATTTTAAGGGGAAAAAAGTGCGCGGTATATGCCGATAAATACGGTATATTTTTGAGGGATATTTATTATAGCAAAAAGTATAGTCTATTTATGTTTATAGCGCAAAAAATAAGAAACGCAGAGGTGATCAAATACCACCAAAAGAAAGCTCTACTTGTGGGGGAAAAAAGGACATCAATTTTGTTTGGAAAACACGTCGCACGACCGCGCAATTGTCAGTTAAAGTAACGCAGTGCCGAATCGCAAAAAGTGGCCCGGTCATTTGGCAGCCAAATCCTCCGGGGCTGAAGTGATTAAATTAACCACTGGCCTCTTACATCTCCCATCAGGGGGTGGGAGATGGGATCAGGGATCTTCCAGTACCATTGAGTAGATTTGCCATAACTTTCTACTTACTTCTCATCAGGACAGGAAGTAAGGGGGAAATCTCTTGAACAGAGATACAAATAGAAATGAAAAAACTTTAACGAAGCATAAAGAGTCAGGCCCCGTACACACGACCGAGTTTCTCGGCAGAATTCAGCCAGAAACTCGATCGGAGCTGAATTCTGCCGAGAAACCCGGCCGTGTGTACACTTTCGGCCGAGGAAGCCGATGAGTTCTCTATTTCCTCGTTGTTCAATGAGGAAAGTTGGCTCGCCGAGATCCTCGGCGGCTTCACACAGAACTCGTCGAGTTCCTCGGACGTGTGTACGGGGCCTTAAAGCGTTAATTAGCTATTTGCTGTTGTGCCTATAGTGGGGAAATTCTGAATGATTTCCTGTTCTGGTGAGATCCTACATGTTTGGGTACAACAAGGTGTAACTGGGACACTCGGTTTACTCGGCAAGAACCAGCAAGAAAACTGCTGGCAGAGCTTTCTTGCCGAGTATACCGAGCGTGTGTACGAGGCTTTCAGGACTCTCGACAAGAAAACTGCCCAGAATCTAGACAGGAAAAATAGAGAACATGCTCTCTATTTTTCTCATTGTGAGATTCTTGGCAGTCTTCCTGAAATGACTTTGACACATGCGCGGTAGCTTCCTAGGCATAGGTAGGGTGCAGCAAGATGGCGGCGACGACATTGAATGTGACGAGAGCATGCTTGTCGTACGCGATGACGTCACCGCGTTCTTGCCTTTCAAGAGAACCACAGTTCTTTTAAAAGCAGAGTCTGTACACTCGGGCGGCAAGAGATTCTTGCCAAGAATCTCGTCAGAAAAAACAAGGGTTTTTTCCTGACGAGATTCTGGTCCCTGTGTACAGGGCTTGAGAAGAAGCAGCAATAGAAACCTTACTTAGCTTTGAACCCTCCCTGCTATAACCCTAACCAACAAGCTAATTTAGGCTGACGTTGCACAGTTTCATAGTAAATGTCAAGCACACACCCCTCCCTGCCCCAAGGGGCTTAATGCCTATTTTCACCTGAATGCATGAAGGCACACAGCCAAACTCTGAAGCTAGTATGAAATTATTAGACCAGCCTTTCATAACCAGTCTTAGGCCTCGTACACACGACCGAGAAACCTTGACGGGCGAAACACATCGTTTTGCTCGTCGAGTTCCTTGTGAAGCCGTCGAGAAACTCGACAAGCCAATTTTCTCCATTCCCGTCAAGGAAATAGAGAACTTGCTCTCTTTTTGGCTCGTCGAGTTTCTCGACTGTTTCCTCGACGAAAGTGTACACACGACCGGTTTCCTCGGCAAAAAAATATCTCCCAGCAAGTTTCTTGCTGGTTTTTGCCGAGGAACTCGGTCGTGTGTACGAGGCCTAACACTGAGGAACCTTTGGAAAAAAAATTGGGTCTCAAGAAACCCTTACTAGTAAATCTTATGGTTACAGCTCACAGGACATTAGCATGAACATAAGGTTGGGAATATAATAATGAATAAAAGAATAAGAAATGTGGCGTACCATCTGACATCTAGGCATGCTCTATATTACAAAATGATTTGCAGTAATAATAATGATATGAAAAATATATATTATTAAAAGAAACTCAGGTCATGAATAATGTAGTGCTTCCTCATATTAATGGTCAGTGGAAAAGTGCCCTCTACATTGGTGGTCAGTCAAGTGCCTATTTACATTGGTGGCAAATGACGTGCCTATTACATTGGTGGTCAGTCAAGTGCCTATAATTTCAAGCATCTCTGGCACTGCTCTTAAAGGTGAAATACAGACAGAAAAATTACAGGTCACTCAAGGCAGCCTACTGAATTTGTAGGTAGACCCAACAACTCATATGCTAAAATCTAATTTAATATACAAGCACAGTCATGCTTTGCCATACCGAATGCTTAAAAATCAGTAATGCTTTCCAGTTCCCTATAAAATGCTTGCTGAATGTGAGAATGGTCACTATAAAAGCAGGAGCATGGGGAGCTGCGGTGGCTCAACGCGATTGGCACTGCGCTGACAAGCCATTCACCTTTGCAGCTAGGGGTTCGGATCCCGGTCTCGGCTACATGTGAATTGAGTTTGGTGGTCTCAGCCCGGCTCCCGGTGGGTGTGCTATGCGAGGTAAGCCTGCGCTTAGTACGCCCACCCCCCTCCCACAAACAACACCACACTTACACGCACTCGAAATTGGGTTAACATGCACGCGGTCTCTAAAAAGAGAGGCGAAGGACTAACGGGGCTGGTTGAGCGGGCTAATCCTCTCACTCCCTTATAGGGAGTCCCTCTGCCCCGTTGGGCTTCAAAGCAGAGCAGGTAGGGCAGGCTGTGTGGGAAGACCCCCTCACACACCCACCATTGCCACCCGGGGCATGGAGAAAGGTGGCAGATTGCCTCTGGGGGAGGCCTGCCTACTCCCAACTCCTGCAGTCCGGCTCCTCTCTCGAGTACACGCACAAAATACACTTAAAAAAATAAATAAAAAAATAAATAAAAGCAGGAGCACCTTGGCAATTTTTAGTAGCTCATTCACACTAATTATAATTTCATAAAGCTCATAAATACATGGATCGAAAAAAGTCTCCCCACTGTCAGAATACAATAGTCTCCCCACTGTCAGTATAAAATAGTCTCCCCACTGTCAGTATAAAATAGTCTGCCCACTGTCAGAATAAAATAGGCGTTGCACACAGGGTATGCCAGGTGTGCCTGGGCACACCCTAATCACCCTATGTGGCACAGATTCCCCCTGTTTAGACCCCTGATATTTTACAAAAGCAAAAAACTAAAACAAAATAGTAAAAAAAAAAAAAATTGTACAAAATAATAAAAAAGACTAACACTATACACTGCCCCCACTGACAACAATCTCTGCCCTACTAATACTGCCCACCGCTCTACTGACATGTAAGTGTATATACATATACATGTGTGTTTTGAGCTTTGGGGTGCACACCCTAATCCAATAGGCTGTGCACACCTATGGTCTCTCCACTGTCAGTGTACAATAGTCTCCCCACTGTCAGTATATATTAGTTTCCCCACTATCAGTATATATTAGTCTCCCCACTGTCAGTATACAATAGTCTGCCCACTGTCAGTATAAAATAGTCTCTCCACTGTCAGTATACAATAGTCTCTCCCATAGGCGTGCACACAGGGTATGCCAGGTGTGCCTGGGCACACCCTAATCACCCTATGTGGCACAGATTCCCCCTGTTTAGATCCCTGATATTTCACAAAAGCAAAAAAACTAAAACAAAATAGTAAAAAAAAAAAAAAAAATTGTACAAAATAATAAAAAAATAATAATAAAAATAAAAAAGACTAACACTATACACTGCCCTATTGACAACAATCTCTGCCCTACTAATACTGCCCACCGCTCTACTGACATGTAAGTGTATATACATATATATGTGTGCTTTGAGCTTTGGGGTGCACACCCTAATCCAATAGGCTGTGCACACCTATGGTCTCTCCACTGTCAGTATACAATAGTCTCCCCACTGTCAGTATAAAATAGTCTCCCCACTGTCAGTATATATTAGTCTCCCCACTGTCAGTATAAAATAGTCTCTCCACTGTCAGTATACAATAGTCTCCCCACTGTCAGTATAAAATAGTCTCTCCACTGTCAGTATACAATAGTCTCCCCACTGTCTGTATACAATAGTCTCCCCACTGTCATTATACAATAGTCTCCCCACTGTTAGTACATAATAGTCTCCCCACTGTCAGTATAAAATAGTCTCCCCACTGTCAGTATACAATAGTCTCCCCCATAGGCGTTGCGCACAGGGTATGCCAGGTGTGCCTGGGCACACCCTAATCACCCTATGTGGCACAGATTCCCCCTGTTTAGACCCCTGATATTTCACAAAAGCAAAAAAATCTAAAACAAAATAGTAAAAAAAAAAAAAATTGTACAAAATAATAAAAAATTAAATAATACAAATAAAAAATACTAACACTATACACTGCCCTACTGACAACAATCTCTGCCCTACTGATACTGCCCACCACTCTACTGACATGTAAGTGTATATACAAATACATGTGTGTTTTGAGCTTTGGGGTGCACACCCTAATCCAATAGGCTGTGCACACCTATGGTCTCCCCACTGTCAGTATACAACAGTCTCCCCACTGTCAGTATAAAATAGTCTCCCCACTATCAGAATACAATAGCTCAGCAGGGAGGATTCCCCCAGCCATACATTTGATGTGTTAAATGAAAAAAAAAAGACTCATCTATAGGCTAAGAGTAATAGCTAAGACTATAAATCGCAACATAGAACACAACTAATGCTGAGCTATCAGAACATGAATTGGTTGTCCCGGCTTACTGCATATATAATCTCATTTACTAGAATCGTATATACACTCTGGGGGTGATTTACAAAAAGAAAATAGACAGTGCAGTGCAGTTGCCCTCTGCAAGGGCAGTTGCTGCAGAGCTTCGAAAATTCAGTAAAGCTTCACTTTGAAAAGACTACCCAATCATGTTCAGGGAAAATGAAAAAAAAAAAAACAGCATTTTTGCTTGCACATGATTGGATGATGGAAGTCAGCGTAGATTTTGGTCATTTAGTAAGCTCTGGAGCAACTGCATTTCGTAAATCGACCCCTCAATCTCCCAAAATGAAGGTTAATCCCTGTATAGTATCTTAGTTATAGATAGACTTCACCTTTATTTGGCGGCACAACCTAAAGCAGGGGACCTCCGTGTGGTAGACTGGGGCCCACCGGCGGAAGCACATGTTTTTTAACCCCGAGGTCATGCTAGACCTCTTTCACACTGCTGCGACTTTAAAGTTTACAGAGATGTTGCCGCAATTTCGATGCAATTTCAGGGAATGACCGTGTAAACTTGAGGTCTACGGACCTCAATTCGCATGAAAGTCAGACCAAAGTAGTACAGGGACCACTTTGATGTCGGCAAGACTTGAAGTCGCACATAAATGAATGGTTAGCAGTCCCAAGTCGCCGGACAAGTCGCACATGTGTGAAAGGGGCCTTAATGCGATTTTATATACAATATAGATATTTGTTTTAATCCGCAGCATTTATTAAAATAATACCTGGTGATCCTACCCTCACTGGAGTTCATGTAGACAAGAAGGGGCTACAAAAACGAAATGCCATTCATTTAGGGTTTACATCTACTTTAATGGCTCCTTAATAAAAAAAAAAGCTACTTTTGATAAACCAGAATGAAATATTTGGTGGTGTAAATACTTACATTTTAGCCTGGGAGACAATAACTTGATCTTCCTCCCAAGTTGTGGGCATTTCTTGACCGCATTCAACGCGGCACCAAGTATTCTTCACCTGTACTAGTTGGTACTCCTTCTGCTTGCTCCTGCATTCCCCTGCCTCCGGCTTGGTGCCCCCTCGGACTGCTGTGACTGTGAAGAGATCACCCGCTGGCATGTCTGTTAATGGAACTTTGCTGGATTTGTAAGAAAAAAGCTTTGCAATGCTTCTGGTTCCAGCCTGAGGATTTGTAGAATCTTATAGTGGTTTTTGAAAGGGAGGGGCCTTCGGCGAATCCCTCACCTGTCCATAGTTTATACAACTCGCGTTGTGTAACGTGCGGGGCGTGTGAAGTATTTCGTTGAGGCTTTAGGTTTTAATTAGACTGACAGGTTGTGTAAGAATCATCGCTGACAGTTCCACTTATTTAACTTCAAATTCCTATATAACAGACTGACTGTGAAAGGTGCTGCTCTCTGACAGTCATGTTTTCTTATCTATGGCAGATCTGGAAAACTATGCAAAGTACAAATTAAGACTTTGAAGATACATTACTACCCAAATAATGGGAATGCATGAAACTTAATATATTCTGTCATATAACATTTGCTTTAAAGTGGTTGTAAGCCTCTAAAATGAAAAAAAATTAACAAATCATATCTCTCTTTTAAGTGTACTTGCCTATATCCAAAGAATCTACTGTACTTTCTGTCTGCTCTCTCATTCCTCTGCTATCTGTAAGAACTACTTCTGACTTTCTATACCAAGCAATTCCAGGAGACGGACTTGTCCCCCTCCAGCAACCAGAAGGTGATTGACATCCTCAGCTGTGCATGCTTCCCTATGAGACTATATAGAGTGGTGTGTGTGCATTCTCTTCGCTCAGGTCTCAGTCTACACTCAGCTCCCTGTTGTGCAGTGTGTGACATCAGATGTCTGCCCAAAGCCTTCTGGAGCTCAGAAATCCTGTGTAAATTCTGGACTTTGAATGGCTTTAGAGGGGAGAGGGCTGAAGATAAACAGGTACAACTAATATATGAAGACATTTTTTTTTGCAGATGTAAGGTCGAAAGGGGGACTATGGACCACATCTGGTATGGTTGTCCCCTGGTAAGAAATTTCTGGGAAAAAGTTCACGAAATATATTGGAAAGTGTCGGCAATAGAGAGGAATCTAAACATTATATATACAGGCCCAGATTCTCAAAGGACTTACGACGGCGTAGCGCCATGTACGCCGTCGTAAGTCCGAATGAGAGCCGTCATATCTATGCGGCTGATTCTTAGAATCAGTTACGCATAAATTTGGCTAAGATACGAGCGGCGTAAGTCTCTTACACCGTCGTATCTTAGGGTGCATATTTCCGCTGGCCGCTAGGTGGCGCTTCCGTAGATTTCCGCGTCGAATATGCTAATGAGCTAGATACGCCAATTCACGAATGTACGTGCGCCCGGCGTATCAAGATATGTCGTTTACGTAAGACATACGCCGGCGTAAAGTTACCCCTCATAAAGCAGGGGTAAGTCATGTTAGGTATGGACGTCGGAAACGTCGGAACAGCGTTGTGTTTTGCGTCGTTTGCGTAAGTCGTCCGTGAATGGGGCTGGACGTAAGTTACGTTCACGTCGACTAGGCATTGAGCGGGCGTAATTTAATTAAAAAATTCGACATGATACTGAGCATGCGCGTGCATGCGCCGTTCGATAAAAGCGGCATTTACGTGGGGTCACAAAACATTTACATACAACACGCCCCCTACCAGCCTAGTTTGAATTTGGCGGGCTTACGCTGTATCAGATACACTATGCCGCCGTAACTTAGAGCGGAAGATGTTTCTGAATACGGGACCTGCCGCTCTAAGTTACGGCGGCGTAGTGTATCTGAGATACGCTACGCCCGCCTAAAAATAGGCGCTTTTTTGAGAATCTGGGCCACAGTTACTATCTTTGATTCCAGATTCTATAAAGAGTATCAAGAAGGATATTTTTCATTACATGACAACGCCAGCTAGAACAATAATAGCTTGCAAATGGAGAGAAAATAAAAGCCCAAATATAGCAGACTGGATATGTGATATGAACGAAATACAATATATGGAAAAACAGATAAGAGAAGAAGGATACATAAATAGTCGAATTCCAGTAATATGGCAAAAATGGGATGAATTTCGTCTCACGGAAGAGATGAAAGAATATATATATAAATGAAAATCAGGAGAAATACGAAGAGAAAATGTAAATGAAGCGGAATATGGGAGAGAAATGAGGGGGAGACGGGGTAAATTTTTTAATTTTTTGTGGAAGGACGGATGCGAGGATGAATGGATATGGAAGATAGTAGGAACATGTGTAGATAAATGATGAAAGGTACTTTGTTTTAATGATAAAGTAACTAATAGATACTCATCAAGATTCTGTATATTGAATAATTAATGGGAACAATGTATATTGCAAATTAATCTTGTATAAATGTAAAAAAAAATTGTATTTGGGAAAAAGATCAATAAAAAGAAATTGAAAACTAATGTTTGGAGATCTGTTTGATCAAAATACTAACCACAACTTACAAAGCCATCCACAACTCTGCCCCGAGCTACATCACCAATCTTGTCTCCAAACATATCCCAAACCGTCCTCTCCACTCTTCTCAAGACCTCCTGCTGTCAAGCTCTCTTATCTCCTCCTCCCATGCTCATCTCCAGGATTTCTCCAGCGCCTATCCCACCCTCTGGAACTCGCTACCTTAACCTGTCCGGCTATCCCCTACTCTCGCTACCTTCAGACGATCCTTGAAAACTCATCTCTTTATTAAAGCCTATCGCGTCTCCAACAAATCTTTTACCACTTCAATCAGCTCATTCCCCACAGTTCCAACCTTTTGTACCACCTGCCCCACCCTATTAGATTGTAAGCTCTTCTGAGCAGGGCCCTCTTAATCCTCTTGTTTTTTTTTGTTGTATTATAACTGTATTGTCTCCCTTTTATATTGTAAAGCACTGCATAAACTGTTGGCGCTATATAAATCCTGTATAATAATAATAATTATATCACCTGAGGATAGTACACATGTGCACAATGAAATATTTTGTTTACTCCCGAAATTCGTTTTTATTTTGTTTCGTTATAAAATGCATTCGTCCAAAAATCCGAATTAATTAAGGTCGAATCTATCATTGAAGGCTTATGGTGTCTGTCGAATGTCCAATGAAGATTCGACGGAGCAGCTAAACTGTACGACGCCGCAATCGTACATTTCCGGTCGAATGCTCCGCCTACAAGCTATAGTAGAATTCTAATGTTGTATGACACTAGTAATAATTATATTAATGAATTATTATTACTAGTCAACTAACATTCAAGTTCTTCTATAGCCTATTGCCCGAGCATTTGACTGAAAATGTATGATTTCGGAATCGTATAGTTTACTTGCTTGTCGAATCGTCTGAAGCCCCGTACACACGTCCGAGGAACTCGATGGGCGAAACACATCGTTTTGCTTGTCGAGTTCCTTGTGAAGCCGCCGAGGATCTCGGCGAGCCAAATTTTCCCATTGCCGGCAAGGAAATAGAGAACATGTTCTCTTTTTGGCCCGACGAGATCCTCGGCGGTTTCCTCGTTGAAAAGCGTACACACGACCGGTTTCCTCGGGAAAAAAAAAAAAACAGCAAGCTTCTTGCTGGTTTTTGCCGAGAAACTCGGCCGTGTGTACGAGGCCTGAGAACTTTCGACAGACACCATAAGCCTTTAATGACATTGATTCAACGTTTGTATGTTTTTCTCTGCTTCGTCGAATCTTCATCGTTCATGTCGAATGGTCTACCCCAAAACTGTCTCTATGTTGAATCTTTTCTCTCTATGTAGAATATTCTTGGACTAATAGAGTTATGCCCTGTACACACGATCGGTTCGTCTGATGAAAACGAACCGATGTATTTTTTCATCGGATATCCGATGAAGCTGACTTTCATCAGTCTTGCCTACACACCATTGGTTAAAAATCCGATCGTGTCAGAACGCGGTGACGTAAAACACAACGACGTGCTGAGAAAAATGAAGTTCAATGCATCCAGGCATGTGTCGCCTTTAATCTTGAGCATGCATGGATTTCTGACTGTTGAATTTCCCCACACAATCGTTTTTTTCGATTGGTTTTTTAACCATAAGACAAATTTAAAACAGGTTCTATTTTTTTTCACCGATGGGAAAAAAACTGATGGGGCCCACACACGATCGGTCCGTCTGATAAAAATGGTCCATCAGTCCGTTTTCATCAGACGAACCGATCGTGTGTACAGGGCATTAAGGTTAGGCACATTCGACCACAGCGTCATTTCGAATCTCCTATCTATATCGAACTGTTGTAGCAACGAAAACGAAAATAAAGCATTTTTTTATGTCGCAACTTTCGGATTTCGGATTCTGCGCGTTCGTTTTAATTTGATAACGATAACAAAATACCCTAAATTCGGACTAAAACGAATGCACATGTCTAGAGGATAGTCAAATCACTGAGTATATGTAAGGGTTTACTAATACTTTAAGGTATCTACAGGGTTGTCTTCATAAAAGTTGCACTGAAAAATCAATTTTGGGGTTGTATATCTGTCAGGAGCAAAGATAAGACAATATGGGGTTAATTTAAAAAAGGCAAATAGACACTCTGCAAGTGCAAAAATAAGTAAACGATATGGCACCTACTCAATGAAGATTAATATAACTGAATCAACTTCCAAAGTGCTAATGCAATAATGTGCAATACAAAATAAGTGCAAATAACATTCAGTAAATGGTAATCAAAGAAAAAAAAAAAAAATATCAGAAATTCACAAAAACTTTCATAAAGTGTTTGTGAAAAAAAACTCAGTGCAAGAAATGAGTTCATAAAGTGATGTCACCATCCATAGTGCAAAAACATTCAGGGCCAGATTCACATAGAATCTGCCTACGCTGCGGCGGCGTAACGTATTCCATTTACGTTACACCGCCGCAAGTTTACAGCGTAAGTGCCTGATTCACAAAGCACTTACCTGTAAACTTGCGGCGGTGTAACGTAAATCCGCTCGGCGCAAGCCCGCCTAATTCAAATGGGGCGGGCACCATTTAAATTAGGCGTGTTCCCGCGCCGAACGTACTGCGCATGCTCCGTCCGTCAAATTACCCGACGTGCATTGCGCTAAATGACGTCGCAAGGACGTCATTGGTTTCGACGTTAACGTAAATGGCGTCCAGCGCCATTCACGGACGACTTACGCAAACAACGTGAATTTTCAAATTTCGACGCGGGAACGACGGCCATACTTAACATTGGCTAGTCCCCCTAGAGGGCAGCCTTAGTTTTACGAGGCGTATCTCGACGGAAACGACGTCAATTTAGAGCGACGGGTAAAGCGTACGTTCCTGAATCGCCGTAACTAGTCATTTGCATATTCTACGCCGACCGCAATGGAATCGCCACCTAGCGGCCGGCCTAGAATTGCAGCCTAAGATCCGACGGTGTAAGTCAATTACACCTGTCGGATCTTAGTGAGAACTATGCGTAACCTGATTCTATGAATCAGGCGCATAGTTACGACGGGCGGATCACAGAGATACGACGGCGTATCAGGAGATACGCCGTCGTATCTCTTTTGTGAATCTGGCCCATAGTTCTTTAACCACTTGACCACTGGGCACTTAAACCCCCTTCCTAACCAGAAACATTTTCAGCTTTCGGTGCTCCCACACTTTTAATGACAATTACTCAGTCATGCAATACTGCACCCATATAATTTGTTGTCCTTTTTTCATACACAAGAGCTTTCTTTTGGTGGTACTTGATAGGGTTGTCCCGATACCACTTTTTTAGGACCGAGTACAAGTACCGATACTTTTTTTCAAGTAGTCGCCGATACCGAATACCGATACTTTTTTTTAATGTCATGTGACCGTTTTCAAACCACAATACAGACCAAAGATATTTTCTTTAGAATTATGAAGAACTGGTACATCATGGCCATGGTGTGGGGCTGTTTTTTAGCATACGGTACTGGAAAACTACATATCATTGAAGGAGTGATCACTGTCAGTGCAGCTCATCGGTGCCAGTGCCCAAAAGTGCAGCTAGCCAGTGCCACCTATCAGTGCAGATCAGTGCCCATTAGTGCATCAGTGCAGGGAGGCAGCTTATTAGTGCATCTCATCAGTGCCACCCAATCAATGCCAGTGCCACCTATCAGTGCCATCCATTTATGAGTGCCATTCAATCAATGCCAGTGCCACCTATCAGTGCCATCCAATGGTGCCATCCAATTTGTGTTCGATGTCACAAAAAAAAAAAAAAAGTATTCTATTTTGGTATCGGGAGTATTTGCGCGAGTACGAGTACTAGCGCAAATACTCGGTATCGGTCCCGATACCGATACTGGTATCGGTATCTGGACAACCCTAGTACTTGATCACCTCTGGGTTTTTAAATTTTTTGCGCTATAAATGAAAAAAGGCTGAAAATTTTGAAAAAAATGAATTTTTCTTAATTTCTGTGATAAAATTTAGCAAATTAGTATTTTTTCTTCATACATTTTGGCCACAATGTATACTGCTACATATCTTTGGTAAAAATAACCCAAATTGGTGTATATTATTTGGTCTTTGTGAAAGTTATATGCCCGGTACACACGATCCGATTATCGGACGAATGATCGTCCGTTTTTTTTTTTGCATGCTAATCTCACGTTGAATCTGATGAGTTTACTAAAGTCAGGAAAATTCTCGTACGACAGACTAAAAATTTGGAAGTGATGTCATGTGTTGTAATGCATTTGTATTGCATTTTCGAACGACAGCTATACTGATTAAACAAAAATCGTATGATCTGGCGTCGTATGGAAAAAATGTTCATGCATGTCTGATAGAATAATATCGGATGAACTGTCCTGATCGGCTCTCGAATGCTCTGTACTAACGATCCGATTATCGTACGATCGGTTCGAAAGCAGCATTTTTCGTACGACTTTCGGATCGTGTGTACGGGGTTATACAGTCCACAAGCTATGGTGCCAATCTCTGAAAATTGATCACACCTGAAGTACTGACGGCCTATGTCATTTCTTGAGACCCTAACATGCCAGGAAAGTACAGATACCCCCCAAATGACCCCTTTTTGGAAAGTAGACGTTCCAAGGTATTTAGAAGGAGGCACAGTGAGGTTTTTGAAGTTGTAATATTTCCCCACAATTCTATGCAAAATCAAGATTTTTTTTTCTTTTTTTTTTTCACCAAATTTTCATTGTCAGGTTATTTCTCACACGCAGCATATGAATACCACAAATTACACCCCAAAACACATTCTGCTATTACTCCTGAGTATGGCGATACCACATGTGTGAGACTTTTACACAGCCTGGCCACATAAAGGGGCCCAACATGCAGGGAGCACCAGCAGACGTTCTAGGGGCATACATTTCAAGTCTAATTTGACTATCTATTACACTTTGAGGCACTGTAGTGGCATGGCTGAGCATGGTTGAGCCATGAATGTGGATGGCTGGGTATGGCTGAGTATAGCTAGGTATGGATGGATGAGTATTGCAGAGTATGGATGGATGGGTGAGTATTGCAGTGTATGGATGGATGGATGAGTATTGCAGAGTATGGATGGATGATTATTGCAGAATATGGATGGATGGATGAGTATTGCAGTGTATAGATAGATGGATGAGTATTGCAGAGTATGGATGGATGGATGATTATTGCAGAAGATGGATGGATGAGTATTGCAGAGTATGGGTGGATGGATGAGTATTGCAGAGTATGGATGGATGGATGATTATTGCAGAAGATGGATGGATGAGTATTGCAGAGTATGGGTGGATGGATGAGTATTGCAGAGTATGGATGGGGTATTGCAGAGTATGAATGGGGTATTGCAGAGTATGGATGGGGTATTGCAGAGTATGAATGGGGTATTGCAGAGTATGGATGGGGTATTGCAGAGTATAGATGGGGTATTGTAGAGTATGGGTGGGTTATGGCAGAGTATAGATGGGGTATTGCAGAGTATGAATGGGGCATTGCAGAGTATGGATGGGGTATTGCAGAGTATGAATGGGGTATTGCAGAGTATGAATGGGGTATTGCAGAGTATGGATGGGGTATTGCAGACTATAGATGGGGTAATTGCAGAGTATGGGTGGGTTATGGCAGAGTATAGATGGGGTATTGCAGGGTATGGATGGGGTATTGCAGAGCATGGAGGAGGCTGACAAGGGCATAGAGCAGCGCTGTGGGCACTACAGATCCAGCCCACAGCGCTGCTGCAACCAATCTCTCCCCTCACACTGTACCGATTGGTATAGAGAGGGGAGAAAGGAACTGGACGTGGCGCCATGTGGTTAAAGTGATATCAACTCACCTTCTGTGACAATAGTGTGCCCCAGCCTCTCAGCTCAAGTAAAGACCCCTACAGGTCTAGCCACGCTTCTAGTATAGATCTCTTGGATAAGTAGCAGGGTCTTTTTCCTGGAAGCGTCCAGCCAGATCAGACAAATCTCAATGTGGTAAAGAAAACTTCACTGAACGTGTTATTCTCCTCAATCTCCTCCACTCTCCTCTGTTGCAAGCTCACATGTAAAATAAATGAATCTCTTTGTGCAATAATCTAGTAAAAATATTTATAAAAAAAGCCGTGAACTTACATCTAAAATCGAAGTGTTCAACTCTCATAAATTAAGGACTTCTGATTTGGGCCGCAACTGGAAGTGACGTCACCTCCCTATGCGTTGCGTCACAGATTACGTGACTTTTGATAAACTCCTTGATTTACACAGAGGCACACCTCCAGCCCTGCAGCTCTCATTGGCCCTCTTATGACTCATCCCCCCTCGCTTCCTGGAAAATACTCACGAGAGTGAGAGAGAGAAAGCTGTGCATGATGTCATAAGCCTAGGCTTGTTTGATTCCTGGATTTACACAGACACACAGAGGCACACCTCCAGGTCTGCAGCTCTCATTTGCCCACTTATGATTCACCCTCCTCCCTTCCTGGCAAACTAAACAAAAGAGAGAGAGAGAGCTGTGCATGATGTCCTAAACCTAGGCTTTTTACCAGACAAGAAACAGGAAGTGGGCCATATAAGGTATTTACTGGCAGAAAAAAAGTGTTTTACTATACAAAGGGCAGAGGATTTAATAGATGGAAAGTTGAAAAAATGTCTGAAGGTCCACTTTAACCTTGAGGGCCAGTTCACACCACATGCAGGCCAGTGCGTTTTTTTCTGCATCAAAAACGCATTGGAAAGTAGGTTATATGATTTTCAGTGGCATAGTTCACATTAGTGCTTGCAGTTTCTAGTGCGTTACAGTTCCAAAAAAAAAAAAAAATAGAACATGCTACATTTTTCCTGCACTGGACTGTACTGGAACGCTGTAAAATGCTTAAAAAACGGACTGAACCCACCAAAAACGCATTGGAACACACTTCTTCTTATTTGAGGTCAAGAAAAAAGAGGAGGGAAAAACGGCACTGGACTGCATCAAAAATGCACCAACAACGTGCCAAAAACACGCATGCAGAAAAGCATCTGGAGCGCATCAGGACTGCGTTTCTATGGTGTGAACTTGCCCGAAATAAGGACATGTGTGGTACAGTGCATTTTTGGTTCCTTTCCGGTGCATTCCAGTGCATTTTTTATGTGTTTTACAGCGTTCCAGTACAGTCCAGATGAACTGAGATCCCCTACCCTGGATCGCCAAATTTTTACAGACTCTCAGAGTCAGAGAACAATCCGTGACTTTGTTGTTTTTTTCTTTTTTGAGGGTCAACAACTTGGAAAGGTATAGGAGGTTATGGGATGCCCACTTAAAGGGGTTGTAAAGGTTTGTGTTTTTTCACCTTAATGCATCCCAACACCCCCCTCTCCAGGCGCACCCCCCCCCTCCAGGCGCACCCCCCCTCCAGCCACCTTCTTCTGCTCGCCCAGGCACTCCGAGCGACCAGGCGGCCCGTCTGCCGGCTGGCCGGAGACCCAAATGAAACCGGAATCGGCTTCGATCAAGTCTCGGATCTAATAACCTAAAAGTAATGTCATGACATCACTTCCGATTTACAGAAGACTTAAAAACACCAAATGTAAAAAAAAATCAGTGTTCAAAACAACCAAACTTGGTGTTTTGAATGCTTTTAAGTGCAAAGGAGGGGTTTGGGGTTTTATAGACCCCAGATCTCTCCATAAAGAGCACCTGTCACTGCTTATTACTGTCACATTACATTCTTTCTGACAGCCTATGGATATTTTTAAGTACCGTAGTTTATCGCTATTTCACGAGTGTGCACAATTTTAAAGCATAACATGGGGGAGCTGTGTAATATGCAGGGGGGGGGGGCGCTGTGTCATGTGCAGGGTGGCTGTGTAATGTAAAGGGGTCCAGAGGTGTGTGGCTGTGTAATGCAAAGGGGTCCAGATTATTATCTTAATTTATTAGCAGGTGAATGTGGCCCTCCATGCATTCACATACATTGAATCCTTAAGTGGAAAAAGGATGCTGACCCCTGCACTAGAGGGTGCTACACAGGCTTCGTAGGAGGCTGTATCAATGACTATGATGGTATGTTTATTATCTTGTGTTATTTGCTATTTTAATAACTGAAAATGTTGTTTTCAATCCATTAGGCTGTATATTATACTACTACTAGACGTGTCATTCCCCAAATCCCATTTTGTGCTTATGTTTTGTTTGTGTTTTGTGTTTATCCCTTTTTGTGTTTTGGTGTTTATTTTTGGCGAGTTGAAAACTGATCTATTTCAGTTGGATAGAAATTACACGGGATCAAGAATAACTGTAAGGTCCTGCAACCATCCTCCTCCCCCTCTTTTCTTATTTAAAGGGGTTGTAAACCCTCCTGTTTTTTCACCTTAATGCATCCTATGCATTACGGTGAAAAACATCTGACAATTACCGGCCCCCCAGCCCCCCGTTTTACTTACCTGAGCCCTGGAATGTCCCACGCCGAGGATGCGCTTCATCTTTGCCCGGGGTTCTCGGCTCTTAATTGGATAGATTTATAGCAGTGCAGCCATGGGCTCCCGTTGCTGTCAATCAAGTCCAATGATGCGGGTGCTGGGGGGTTGGGGCCGAGTCCTGCATTCGGCGGCTTTGGATGCCGAATGCTGGACTCTGGAGCGTGCCTGCATTGTAACCCCCTTGGCAGAGCGCATCCCAGAGGGGGTTATCTGATGCGAGGAGGAGCCGAGAGAGCCGCCGGGGGACCCCAGAAAACGGCGTTCAGGGCCACTCTGTGCAAAACGAGCTGAAGAGTGGAGGTAAGTATGACATGTTTGTTATTTATTTATATATATATAAATGTAACCTTTAGTGTCACTTTAATACCCTGGAGACTTAAAGCCATCAAAAACCTAACCCATCATGTCAGGTCTTATTTCTGTATCACTCGTTTTTGTTTTGACTTAAGAGACCTTTTATCCTACACATGTATACAGTAAACTTTTGTCCTGTTGAGATCAGGTTTCCTTCTCCATTGTAAATATGATGATATTTTCTTCTATGCTCATAGTATATGTTGTAGCCGAGTCCCACACTCGGCATGGTGGGTTATATTTTAGAACCACCTTTCTCAACCTCTATTAACATAGAGGAACCTGTGAAATAACCTTCCAGTCTTGCGGGAAACCCTACTTAGAATGACTATATCTACAACTTATAGTACATTGGTGGTTAGTGGTCAATGAGAAGAATGCTCCTTACATTTCACATCATTGGGAAGAATCCCCCTCTTATAGATGGCTAAAAAGATCAATGGTGTCAGCGGGAACTTATCTGAGAGGCAGAAATTGCTCTTTACTCGAGGATCCCCTAGCAATCTCTGGAGGAACCCATAGATTCTCAGGAATGCTGATTGAGAAATGCTGTTTGACAGGGTGAATTAGTACCATGCTATACTTTTATGTCTATTTGTGTATGTAATTAAGAAATGTTTTTGACTTTATGGTTGTGAGTTAATTATATTTTCTTTAACAATATTTTTTTTTTTCAGAAAAATAATTGCATATAGAAGAGAACAGTAAAAAATAAATGTATTTAGTTACTCCCGAAATTCGTTTTTAATTATTTTGTTTAGTTAAAAAATGCATTCGTTCTTCCAGCTGCAGGCAGTCCGGACTGACCCTGGGGGTAGATACGTTATGGTGCATGCTATGATAGCTGGTACTCAGTACGTCTTGATTGGACTATATCTGCCCCCCCCTGCGGATCTCAACTTCCTCCATAGGGTGATGCAGATAGCTACTCAATACGGGGTGGATAGGGTGCTCCTGTTGGGGGATTTTAATCTGGTCATGTCTGACACGCGGGATAGACTCCGCCCTTCCCAGTCACCTGCCCCTGGCCTGTCCAACTGGGTGTCTTTTTTTGGTATGACGGATCTCTGGCGCCACTTTCACCCCTCTGTTCACTCGTTTGTCCACTACTTATCGAACATTGTCTCGTATTGACATAGCATTTGCCTCCTCTGGCCTCTTGGGGGAGGTGGTGTCCACCGAGATTCTTGCCCGTGGCATATCTGATCATGCCCCTCTATTGGTCTCGGTTGGGGCGGCCTCTCCTGGGGGTCAGAGGGTCTGGTGACTTTCTAAGTATTGGATACTGGACTCGGAGATTCAAGAGGCTATGCTGGAGAAAGTGTGTAACTTTTGGTTGTCAAATGACGGGTCCTCTGGTCCTTTGATAGTGTGGATTGATTTTAAAGCCTGGCTGAGAGGGGAATACATTAAGTGTATTGCTGCTCGGAAGAGGGGGTCTGTGCAGTCTCTCGGGCAGTTGGAGGATCAGGCCCTGACACAAGAGAGGTCATATGTGCAGTCGCCTGGCTCGGATACCTATTACGCCTGGCAGCACACCCTAAGTGAGCTGTCCCTGCTGAGAATAGACCTCACTAAGAAATCCATGCTTGACAGTGCCCAGCGGGTGTTTGAGTTTGGCGACAAGAACGGTAGGCTTTTGGCGCGGCTGGTTAGGGGTCAGACTCCCACTACGCATATAGGCAGGGTGAGGGATGCAGGTGGCAATTTGCTGACCGCTCCAGATGACATCAACTCTAGGTTTCTCCGCTTCTACTAGGACCTTTACTCCTCCAGGGTGTCCTATACTCCGGGTGACCTTACTGACTACCTAGATAAAATCCCATTCCCCACACTTGACTTAATCAAACATGCAGACCTAGACAGGGACATTACTTTGGAGGAGGTACAGATGGCCATGGGTTGCATGCAATCGGGTAAGGCTCCTGGGTTGGACTGGCTGCCCACTGAGTTTTACTCTGAACACCAGAAACTACTAGCTCCTAGACTGACTTCCCTTTTTTCACAGTTCTCTGCTATCGGGGCTCTTCCAGGATCGATGTCTGAGGCGGTCGTGGTGTTGGTGCCCAAACCTGGTAAGGACCCTGAGGAGTGTGGGTCATAAAGACCCATCTCTCTGATTAATGCTGATGCCAAGCTTCTGGCCAAAATGTTGTCCCTGAGACTGGTCGCGTTGATGGAGGATTTGATCCACCGGGTTTATTACACACCCCATAGACTGCATTAGATATACCCTTAGGACAGCCTGGCTGTCCTAGGTGTAATTTCCCTGATGGCACGTTTCTTCATATGTTCTAGACCTGCCCGTTGATGGTGGCATATTGGGGGGAGGTATTTGAGTGCATTAACATGTGTCTCGCGTTGTCTATCCCGGTACTGCCTGAGTTGGCCCTACTTGGGATTCATGATGATGACCAGCGCCCTCGGTACACGAAGTTGCTTGTTTCTATGCTGCTCTTTTATGCCAAAAAAATAAATTCTTAAGAAGTGGAGCTTTCCCTCTCCCCCCACAGTTGAAGCATGGGATTCCTCTGTGAATGCAATGCTACCGATGTACAGGGGCGGACTGACCATTGAGTCACTCGGGCACTGCCCGAGGGCCCCATGCCACTAGGGGGCCCCATCAGGGTTGCCAGGCTCAGTAAAACCAGGGACAGTATGTAACAATCTATGTTTTTTTTACATCTGTCCCTGATATGTCCGAAACCGACATGCTTTTGATGTGAAAATCCCGAGATTTTAGCTGCCCCGCCTCTGCACTGCCTCCTGGCGTGGTGGCCATCTGTAAGCCCAGGGGCCCCATAATCTTCTATTGCCCGGGGGCCCCATGAGTTGTCAGTCCGCCCCGCCGATGTATAAGCTGACTTATATTATTAGGGGTTGCCCCCAGAAGTTTGACCGAGTCTGGCTTCCCTGGACACAACAGTTTTAATTTATGTTGTTACTGGATATGGGTTGCTTTTTAGCTACCGTATTTATCGGGGTATTGCGCGCTCCGGCCTATAGCGCGCACCCCCTAAAGTGGACCCAACATTCCTGTAAAAAAATATTTTTGTACTTACAATTTTGGTGTCTTGCGCGGCGTCCATCGGCGGCCTCGTCGGGTCCGGCGTCCGTCTGCGGCTTCGGGTGTCCTCTTCGTCGGGTCCAGCGTCCTTCTGCGGCGTCCTCCCCACTCGATCCTCGCTTTCCCGCGCCGAATTTGAATACTGCGCCGGCATATACCGAGCGCAGTACACTCGTGTATAGTCGGCAATGCTCGGCTACTCTCGCGCTCACGTCCTGTACGTCCAGGACGTGAGCGCGAGAGTAGCCGAGCATTGCCGACTATACACGAGTGTACTGCGCTCGGTATATGCCGGCGCAGTATTCAAACTCGGCGCGGGAAAGCGGGTATCAGCGTATATCGCGCACCCACGATACGGTAGTTATTATTCTTGACCAGTATGAGGGTTGGGTGGGACTGGTACTATGACTTGCACTTGGTTAATGGTACACACTGTCTTCCTGTTAATTTTCAATACCTGTTTTATGTATTGCTTCTGATTGCGCTAAATACATCTGTTATTTGTATTTTGATGTCTTCTTAATAAAGACCAACCTTTTTGTTAAAAAAAAATGCATTCGTTCGAAAATACGAATTAATTAAGGTCAAATCTGTCATTGAAGGCTTATGGCGTCTGTCGAATGTGCTAAGAAGATTCGACGGAGTAGCTAAACTGTACGACGCTGCAATCGTACATTTCCGGTCTAATGTTCCACCTACAAGCTATAAAAGAATTCTAATGTTGTATGACACTAGTAATAATTATATTTATAAATTATTATTACTAGTCAACCAACATTTGAGATCTTCTATAGCCTATGAGCCGAGCATTTGACCGGAAATGTACAATTGCGACGCCGTACAGTTTAGCTGCTTGTCGAATCTTCTTAGGACTTTTGACAGACACCATAAGCCTTCAATGACAGATTCAACGTTTGTATATTTTTCGCTGCTTCATCGAATCTTCGTCGTTCATGTCGAATGGTCTACCCCAACACTGTCTCTATAATGTCGAATCTTTTCTCTCTCTGTAGAATAATCTTGGACTAATAGAGTTAAGGTTAGGCACATTCGACCACAGATTTGATAGACACAGATCGCTATTGTCAGCGTTATGTCTAATCTCCTATCTGTATCCAACTGTTGTAGCAATGAAAATGAAAATAAAGCATTTTTTTATGTTGGATCTTTCGGATTTCGGATTCTGCGCGTTCATTGTCGTTTGTTAAAAAAGATAACGAAAATACCCGAAATTCGGACGAAAATGCATTCGGATGAAAATTAATGCACATGTCTAGTAGCTGATGGCTTTTTAATTTTTAGTTTCAGTGTGAAGAACTGCTTAAAACTTTAAGGACTCGCAGGTCTTCTTACATTTGACTGCAATTTAAAAAATATACATTGTTTTCCAGAGGATCTGTTCCAGTGATGTGTAATGTCGGGTACAGACGAGAGGATTTATCCGCGGAAACAGTCCTCCGGACCGTATCCGCGGATAAATCCTCTGGCGGATTTTGATCTCCTCGTTGTACTAACCAGGAGATCAAAATCCCAGCGGAATTCCGTCCGCGGTGACGTGTCGCGCCGTCGCCGCGATGATGACGCGGCGACGTGCGCGACGCTGTCATATAAGGATACCCACGCATGCGTCGAATCATTACGACGCATGCGAGGGAGGGAATCGGACGGATCGATCCGGTGAGTCTGTACAGACCACCGGATCGATCTGCTGAAGCCGATTCCAGCGGATAGATTTCTTAGCATGCTAAGAAATTTTTATCCGCTGGAAATCGGTCGGCCCGCAGATCAATTCCAGCGGATAGATCCTCTCGTGTGTACGGGGCCTAAGAGTCGGTTCACACTGCAGCGGCAGGACTTCGGGGGCGACTCTGCAAGTCGTCCTGAGGACGAATTCAGAGGCGATTTGCAAAACGACTTCTGTATAGAAGTCAATGTAAGTCGCACCGAGCCGCCCCCGAAGTCGTACAGGAACCTTTTTCTAAGGCCCCATACACACGAGAGGATTTATCCGCGAATACGGTCCAGCAGACCGTTTCCGCGGATAAATCCTCTCGAGGATTTGTGCGGATTTCCATGCGATGGAGTGTACTCACCATCGCATTGAAATCCGCGCCGAAATCCTCTGGCGATGACGTGTCGCGCCGTCGCCGCGATTATGACGCGGCGACATGCGCGACGCTATATAAGGAATTCCACGCATGCGTCGAATCATTACGACGAATGCGGGGGATCCCTTCGGACGGATGGATCCGGTGAGTCAATACAGACCAGCGGATCCATCCGTTGGGATGGATTCCAGCGGATAGATTTGTTTAGCATGTCAGCAAATATTTATCTGCTGGAATCCATCCCAGGGAATAAATATCCGCGGAAACAGATCCGCTGGATTGTACACACCATAGGATCTATCCGCTGAAACCCATTCGCTGGGATTTTTCAGCGGATGGATTCTATCGTGTGTATGGGGCCTAAGTCGGAGCGACTTGCGTCGCTCCTATTAGAACGGTTCTATTGCATTGAATGGGACGCGACACCTGTCGTGTCGCCCCAGTGTGAACCGGGTCTTACGCAAAATCCTTACATAACCACAATGTTGAGATATTCATAATTTCTTATATGATTGAGCACCACAATTAAAGGGAAGGGAGGGGAATTAAAAGAGACAAATTAACTTGATATATTGTATGTACGTTCTCTTTCCTGGAAAAAGGTGTTAAAACTTTCCTTATTAATTAGGCATAACTTAAGTCAATAATTATATAAAAATGATTCGATAACCCAATTACCTGACGTTGCATAACTTATATAAATAGGTCACCTCCTTTAAACCTTTGTTTGAATGCAACGGAATAAAAAGTGAGATGGCAGACAAATGAAAAATGATATGTAATCGAAGACTAGGGCGGGGCTGTCTTCAGCATTGTATAAGCTTATCAAGTTACATAAAGAAAAAAAAAAAGCTATAAGACTACACGTGGAACAAGCTCTGCGTACACACTGTGCATAAAGAAAACATTCTTTATATTGCTGGTCACTCACAAAAGAGGAGAGGGTGTGTTATCCTTATCTCAGCACATTCCAACTCAGTCAGCGTACCCCTAGAGGCGATTCACCACTGAAGACCAGCAAGTATCACAGTCATGGAAACTTTTCAAGGTGTGAAACTTTGGAAGGCAGACTGTGAATCCACCATGGAGCATAAAGGTATGTTCTAAAACCTCTAAAATAACCGCACAAGTGCTCCTATCATCAGCCTGTAAATGAAGAACTTATAGAGTTTAATAAATTAAATAATGTAGAAAGTCACACTTTGCCATGGCTGCGTCTCTATCTTAATTTTTAGGCTGAACAGTTCTAGTTTATTAGAATGACTATTCAGAGACAGGTGCTCTTAGTCTTAAAGCAAGGGGTTCCTTTGGGGTTGTAGAAAACAATTCTGTAAACTTATCGGGCTAGTAAACGTCTTCTTTCTTTAATTAATTCCATAATTAAATTTAGAATGCATAACGCAATGTTTTATTAATTTTTTAGGCTTTCACAGCCACTCCCTGATGGTTAGTGCTCAGATTTTTTTTTAGTTTCTGACTTCCTCTAAAGGTTGTTGGGCTGATACCAAGGTAGTTTGGTGGATAAAGAAGCATGTGGGAGTTAAAATGTATAAGAATATACCTATTTTTGTAAACACACTCATACAATATGGGGCAGATCCACAAAAGAATTACGCCGGCGTATCTATTGATACGCCGCGTAATTTAAAATTTCCCGCGTCGTATCTTTGTTTTGTATCTACAAAACAAGATACGACTGCATCTCGGATCGATCCGACAGGCGTACGTCTTAGTACGCCGTCGGATCGTAGATGCATTTTTCCGCCGGCCGCTAGGTGGCGTTTCCGTCGAATTCCGCGTCGAGTATGCAAATTAGCTAGTTACGGCGATCCACGAACGTACGTCTGGCCGGCGCATTTTTTTACGTCGTTTGCGTTCGGCTTTTTCCGGCGTATAGTTACCCCTGCTATTATGAGGCGTACTCAATGTTAAGTATGGCCGTCGCTCCCGCGTCAAATTTTTAATCTTTTACGTCGTTTGTGTAAGTCGTTCGCGAATAGGGATTTGCGTAGAATGACGTCACCGTCGGAAGCATTGGCTTGTTCCGGTTTACTTTCGAGCATGCGCACTGGGATACCCCCACGGACGGCGCATGTGCCGTTAAAAAAAAAACGTTGTTTACGTCGGGTCATGACGTATTTACGTAAAACACGCCCCCATCACATCCATTTGAATTTCGCGCCCTTACGCCGCCAAAGATACACTACGCCGCCGTAACTTTCGGCGCAAATTCTTTGAGGATTCGAAAAAAAATAAAGTTACGGCGGCGTAGTGTATCTTAGATACGCTACGCCCGGCGGATATATGCGCCGATCTACGTGGATTTGCCCCTATATGTGTATGTGTGTGTATATATATATATATATATATATATATATATATATATATATATATATATATATATAATTTCAAAAGAGCAATCACTTTTTTTTTTATATTAAAATGTGTCAATGGTGTCTAATTATTTTTGTTTTTAACATGTTTATCAACTTAGGAAACTATATTGTTTCAGACAGTGGCGGCTGGTGCTCAAATTTTTTGAGAGGCGCAAACAAACGAAAAAAAACCCCCATCAATTGCAGCCTCACTGTGCCCATCAAACGCAGCCACTGTGCCATAAAATTGTCGCCATTGTGCCATAAAATTGTCGCCACTGTGCCATGCCATCAAACGCAGCCACTGTGCCATGCCGTCAAACGCAGCCACTGTGCCATCAATTGTTGCCACTGTGCCCATCAATTGCCGCCACTGTGCCATGCCATCGTCCCCACTGTGCCCATCAATTGTCGCCACTGCTCCATGCCAAACGCAGCCACTGTGCCATCAATTGTCGCCACTGTGCCATCAATTGTCGCCACTGTGCCATCAATTGTCGCCACTGTGCCATGCCAAACGCAGCCACTATGCCATGCCATTGTCACCACTGTGCCCATCAATTGTCACCACTGTGCCATGCCAAACGCAGCCACTGTGCCATGCTATTGTCGCCACTGTGCCATGCCATTGTTGCCACTGTGCCCATCAATTGTCGCCACTGTGCCATGCCAAATGCAGCCACTGTGCCATCAATTGACGCCACTGTGCCATGCCAAATGCAGCCACTGTGCCATGCCAATGTCGCCACTGTGCCCATCAATTGTTGCCACTGTGCCATGCCAAACGCAGCCACTGTGCCATGCCATTGTCGCCACTGTGCCCATCAATTGTTACCAGTTTGCCCGAAAAATGCCGCCAGATTGCCCCCCCCTTCCTGCCTGGCACTTACCTTTCTCGGTCAGCCGTCCTCGTAATAATCCCTCGAAGTAGTCCCGGCCTCGATGTTGCTTCAGCCAATCAGGTTACCGGTAACCAGAACCGGTGAACCTGATTGGCTGAGACGCCTGTCTGTGTTAACCAGGGAATACACACACCCTGTGTCCCCTGGTTAACTATTTGGAAGCCAGTTACAGCCCTCAGGCTGTAATCGGAAAGCCTATCAGAGCCGCTGGCCTAGCAGCTCCCGTTATTCAGATGGCCGGCCCTCACTAGGGGGCCGGCCATCTGAATAGTGGGCAGCAGCGACAATACATAGATTTATGCAATGCATGAATCTATGTATTGTTTTTCAGTGGCGGTGCAGGAGCGAGAGGGGGCGGCGCTCCTACACCCTCTATGGACGCACCGCCACTGGTTTCAGAGCTCTTTGCAGTGGTTTCAAAGTCTTTTTCCAGAATCTGCTCCTTGCACAGTTTCACCAAATTAGTTATGACGAGGAACAGGTGGGGCTTCTTGCCAAGCTAATGTTGACCCTTTGGAAGTTGCACATAATAGTTTATTCATGTAATTATAATTTTTTTCAATCCATTTTTTTTTTTTTTTTGTAGAGAAACAAGTCTACACGATGCTGGTACAGCTTACAAGGCCTAGAAAGATTCTGCAGCTTTGCAGCCTCTCTACTGAGAGTATAGGCATGTTGTGTGACTACTTACCTGATGACGGATGCCTGGTTACATCTGATATATGTCCTGCTAAAGAGAAAAAAATACAAAAACGAAAAGGAACAAAAGAGGAAATTTTGAAGGTAATTATATAATAACTACTGAATTAAATAAATACATACATATATATATATATATATATATATATATATATATATATATATATATATATATAAATATACTGTATATACTCACGTATAAGCCGACCCGAATATAAGCCGAGGCACCTAATTTTACCACAAAAAAAACTGGGAAAACGTATTGACTTGAGTATGAGCCTAGGGTGGGAAAATGCAGCAGCTACTGAGTAAACAATGCCCATCTGCAGCCTCACTGTGCCCATTTGCAGTCTAATTGTGGCCATTTACAGTCTCCTATGACTTCGATTCATAGGATTATTATTGAACTCACTAACACCAGTGCCGAGGGTTATTATTTAACTCACTGCCATCAATGCTGGGGGTTATTATTGAACTCACTGCCATCAATGCTGGGGGTTATTATTTAACTCACTGACACCATTGCTGGGGGTTATTATTGAACTCACTGACACCATTGCTGGGGGTTATTATTGAACTCACTGACACCAATGTTGGGGATTATTATTGACTCACTGACACCAATGCTGAGGGTTATTATTGAACTCTCTGACACCAATGCTGGGAGTTATTATTGAACTCACTGACATGAATGCTGGGGGTTATTATTTAACTTATTGACACCAATGCTGGGGCTGATTATTGAACTCACTGACATCAATTTTGGGGGTTATTATTTAACTCACTGACACCAATGCTGGGGGTTATTATTGAACTTATTGACACCAATGCTGGGGCTGATTATTGAACTCACTGACATCAATTTTGGGGGTTATTATTTAACTCACTGACACCAATGCTGGGGGTTATTATTGAACTCACTGGGCTGGATTCAGATACAATGGTGTATCTATCCGCCCGGTGTAACGTATCTACGTTACGCCGCTGTAACTTTGGGCGCAAGTTTTGTATTCAGAAAGAACTTGCGCCCTTAGTTACAGCGGTGTAACGTATGTGTTGTGGCTTAAGGCCGCCTAATTCAAATGTGGATGTTGGGGGCGTGTTGTATATAAATTTGACTTGACCCCGCGTTTTTTACGTTTTTTTTTAACGGCGCATGCGCCGTCCGTAAAATATCCCAGTGTGCAATGCGCCAAAGTACGCCGCAAGGACGTATTGGAATCGACGTGAACGTAAATGACGTCGAGCCCTATTCGCGAACGATTTACGCAAACGACATAACATTTTCAAAATTCGACGCGGGAACGACGGCCATACTTAACATAGGATACGCCGCACATACCCCTCATATAGCAGGGGTAACTTTACGCCGGAAAAAGCCTAACGCAAACGACGTAAAAAAAAAGCGCCGGGCGGTCGTTTGTTTCTGAATCGGCGTAAACACTAATTTGCATATTCCTCGCGTAACAATACGGAAGCGGCGCCACCTAGCGGCCAGCGATAATATGCAGCCTAAGATACGACGGTGTAAGACACTTACACCTGTCGGATCTTAGGGATATCTATGCGTAACTGATTCTATGAATCAGGCGCATAGATACGACCTCCCGCACTCAGAGATACGACGGCGTATCGGGAGATACGCCGTCGTATCTTGTTTCTGAATCTGGCCCACTGACACCAATGTTGGGGATTATTATTGAACTCACCGACACCAATGCTGGGGGTTATTATTGAACTCGCTGACACCAATGCTGGGGGTTATTGTACTCCAACTTCTGTGTGAATTACAATACACTGCACAAAATGTTTGAGCCTCTAGAGGTGTTGGGTGCTGTATTTAAAGCTCTCTATAACTTTTTAAATTGTCTACTACTGCTCCAAAGCATAAGTAAACCCAAGAACAAGAATGTAATATTGAAGCATAATAGTCATTAGATGTGGTGGCTGCATTCTTTAAGGTATTTAGATAGTACTGACAACCTATTCAGTACTCTACATACTTCATTTTCACACTACTCCCTGCCCTTAAGGAGCAGGTCTAAGGTCTCTCTCTCTATTACACACGCAGACAATGATTTTTGGATGTATTAAAAATGATTTGACAAACTTTATTCGTAGCAATCATAAAATTAGAGATACAAACAAATATGGATTTTAAGTTGTGGACAAAAGTGAAACAATTAGTGCATGCCCAAATCATGCATTCATGATGTTATGCATAGTTATTCCACATCCTCTGTTAACATGCATATGGCCTTTGGAGGACCTTGTGAATAGATGAACAACCAACGCGTTTCAGACTCTTTCTTCAGGGGGTGTAATGCGGAGAGACATATCTGCAAAAAAATACATACCAGTAAGTTCATGTAAATTAAGAAACATAACAACAATGCATGGTGCTGCATCCATATGGAATGTGTTCATGTACATTTGGAAAAATCACTACATGAAACCACATGTAAAGCTGTAACAGTTAAAAACCTCATAGATGCCATCACTCTATGAACCACCAAGGAAACAGCTCTTGTACTGGAAGGTCATGGAAAAGGGGATGAATTAGTGCCCCCAAAGGTAACACTACCAGAGGAGGAGGCCAAGTTAAATTTCACTTTAGCGCAATCAGGCCTCATTACTGCTAGACCTGTTGAATCAAGAAGCTGTCTGGCAAAGTGAAGCATGCTAAAAGATCTTAAAAAGCAACACATCGGGCCAGATTCTCAGCAGAGTTACGACGGTGTATCTCAGGAAATACCGTCGTATCTCTGTTTTTTGACCCGGGTATCTATGCGAGTGATTCCTAGAATCATTTTCGCATAGATACGGCCAAGATCCGACAGGTGTAAGTGACTTACACTGTCTGATCTTAAATGTAATTCGCCGCCGGCCGCTAGGTGGCGTTTACGTTCAGGTCTTATTTGACTATGCAAATGAGCCTGATACGCCGATTCCCGAACGAATTTGCGGCGCGTAGTTGTCGCTTACGTCGTTTCCGTAGGTGTAAGGTTACCCCTGCTATATGAGGGGTAACCTTACGCCAGTCCGCCGTATGCCATGTTAAGTATGGCGTCGGGTCCGCATCGTCTTTTCCCGTCGGGTACGTCGTTTTCCTAAGTCGTTTTTGAATACGACTTTACGTCAATGATGCACACGTCGGAGTCAATGACGTTTTCCGTCATGAGCTGGAGCATTCGCACTGGGCTATTTTCAATCCGGCGCATGCGCAGTTCAATCGACGTGGGGCGCGGTTAATTTAAATACAAGCCGCCCCCTTTGAATTACGCGGGGATACGCCAGGCCATTTACACTACGCCGCCGCAAATTACGGAGCAAGTGCTTGAGGAATACGGCACTTGCTCCAGTAAGTTGCGGCGGCCTAGTGTAAATGGCTTACGCTATGCCGCCGCAGAAACTACCAGAATCTGGCCCACTATGCCAAGAACAGATGAGCAACAAAGTAATTGACGTAATTGACGTAATTGATGTATCAGTCTGCAAATGGTTACAAATCCATTTCTAATCCCGCTTACACACGATCATTTTTCGTATTCTAAAAAATTAAGTTTTTCAGGCTCTAGAAAAAACAAAGTTATTTTCAACTTGATCATTGAAACGTCCTTGCCTACACACGATTGTGAAAAAAAAATGCTCTAGCAAAGCGCGGTGACGTACAACACGTACGACGGCACTATAAAGGGGAAGTTCCATGCGGATGACGCCACCCTTGGGGCTGCTTTAGCTGATTCCATGTTAGTAAAAGACGATTCACGCTTTTCTGTCTGTTACAGCGTGATGAATGTGCTTACTCCATTATGAACAGTAGTTTTACCAGAACGAGCGCTCCCGTCTCATAACTTGCTTCTGAGCATGCGCGGATTTTTCACATCGTTAAAGCCCACACGCGACCATTTTTTACAACCCGAAAAACGACAACGTTAAAAACGTTGTTAAAAATAGAGCATGTTCGATTTTTTTGGCCATTTTTTAGAACCCGAAAAATGATCGTGTTTACGCAGCATAAGGCTTTGGGACGCCAGCAAACCACAGTGAGAGCCATTATTCACAAATATAGAAAACTTGGAACAGTGGTGAACCCTCCCAGGAGTGGCTGTCCTATCAAAATTACTTCAAGAGTACGAGGACAACTCATCAAGGAGGTCATAAAATAATCCAGAGCAACATCTAGACCTCACTTGACTAAGTTAAGGTCAGTGTTTATGATTTAACAATAAGACAGAGACTGGGCAAAAATGGCATCCATGGGAGAGTTCCAAGGCCAAAGCCACTGCTGACCAAAAAGAACACAAAGGCTTGTCTCAGATTTTCTAAAAAAACATCTTGATTATCCCCAAGACTTTTCGGCAAATATTCTGTGGACTGATGAGACAAAAGTTGAACTTTTTGGAAGGTGTGCATTTCGTTACATCTGGCATAAAACTAACACAACATTTCATAAAAAGAACATCATACCAACAGTGAAACATGGTGGCGGTAGTGTGATGGCCTGGGGCTGCTTTGTCGCTTCAGGACCAGGACGACTTGCCATAATTGATGGAACCATGAATTCTGCACTCTAAGGCCCCATACACACGATAGAATCTATCCGCAGATAAATCCCATCGAATGGGTTTCAGCGGATAGATTCTATGGTGTGTACACTCCGGCGGATATTTATCCGCGGATATTTCCGAATTCCAGCAGATAAATATTTGTCGACATGCACAGAATATCTATCTGCTGGAATCGGATCCCACGGATGGATCCGCTCGTCTGTACAGACTCACCGGATCCATCCGTCCAAAGGGATTCCCCGCACGCGTCGTAATGATTTGACGCATGCGTGGAATTCCTTATATGACAGCGTCGCGCCCGTCGCCGCGTCATAATCGTGGCGACGGCGCGACACGTCATCGCCAGAGGATTTCGGCGCGGATTTCAATGCGATGGTGTGTACACGCCATCGCATAGAAATCTGCTGAAATCCTCTCGAGGATTTATCCGCGGATACGGTCCGCTGGACCGTATCCGCGGATAAATCCTCTCGTGTGTATGGGGCCTAACAGAAAATCCTGAAGGAGAATGTCGGGCCATCAGTTTGTAAACTCAAGTTCATGCACACTTGGGTTATGCAGCAGGACAATGATCCAAAATACATTAGGAAGTCCACCTCTGAATGGCCCAGAATTAAGGTTTTGGAATGGCCTAGTCAAAGTCTGGACTTAAATCCCATTGAGATGTTGTGGCATGACCTTAAACAGTCCACTCACGCTGAAAAACCCTCCAGTGTGGCAGAATTAAAACAATTCTGCAAGGAAGAGTGGGTCAAAAGTTCTCCATAGCGATGTGAAAGACATCACACCACCATGTTTCACTGTTGGTATGATGTTCTTTTTATGAAATGGTGTGTTAGTTTTATTTTAAACTGTGCGGGAGCTAAAAAAGAGTAGATACAAATAAATGTGTGCTAATACAAGTGAATCAGGTATAGCAAGGTGGCTGCTGCGTGAGTTAAAAAGGCAAAGCAAGGTGTGTTATAGATAGTTTGTTAGTAAGGCTCACTACCCTTAAAGAAAAAAAGAGAAAAAGATGATAAATTTAATGCGAAAGAAAGTAAAATAGAAGGAAACCAAAAAATAATAGGTGACCCAGCAAAGAAGAGTTTTTTACAGAGAATATATCAGTTCTTACTTTGTAGTCTTATATCCTGGGGCTGTAATTTAGAGCCTGGCCACAGAAACCCAAAGCAGAAAAAAAGGAATGTAGTCTAACCAACACTACAATTTATACCTGAGGTCAAAGAGCACTGGTCTCTCCCAGCACCACCCAGGGGCTGCCTAATGGGGGAGGGGAGGGGGGGGGACAAGGTGTGTGATAGATAGTGTATTAGTCTGACCCCCAACCCAAATAAGTAAAAGAAGAAGATGATGGAATGCAATAAGAATAGAAGGAAACCAAAAATAATATGTCATCCAGCAGGGAGGGGGGGGGGTTCACAGAGTATACAAAAGTTAATACAGTAAAACCTTGGTTTGAGAGTAACTTGGTTTGAGAGCGTTTTGCAAGACAAGCAAAATGTTTAAATACATTTTGCCTTGATATACAAGTGATGTCTTGATATAAGAGTAGCGTCATGTCACAACTGAGTATAAAAAAGAAGAGAGGAGCCTCTAAGTGTAGCAATATGGTAACATTTAATGAAGGTACAACATTTAACACCTTATTGCTACAATTAGAGGTGCCTCTCTTCTCTTTTATACTCTCCAAAAAAAATGTTTTGATATACAAGTGCTTTGGATTACAAGCATGTTTCTGGAACAAATTATGCTCACAATCCAAGGTCTTACTGTACCTTGTAGTACTACATCCTGGGGCTTCAGAGTGTGGCCACAGTAACCCAGAAGGGTAAAAAAAAGGGAATATAGTCCAACCAACACCGCCATTTGTATCTGAGGTAAAAAAACACAGGCCCCTTGAGGACGGGGTTGATGACCGCTGCACTAGATTATAGTTAGGGGTATCGGAGTAAAGGGGGCTGAATACAAATGCACGCCACACTTTTCACAAATTTATTTGCAAAAATTGTTGAAAACATATCATTTTCCTTCCACTTCACAATTATGTGCCACTTTGTGTTGGTCTATCACATAAAATCCCAATAATATACATTTACGTTTTTTATTGTAACATGGCAAAATGTGGATTTCAAGGGGTATGAATACTTTTTCAAGGTACTGGCCCGGATTGAGAACGGAGATACGACGGCGTATCTCTGAGTGCGGGCCGTCGTATTTATGTGACTGATTCAGAGAATCAGTTAAGCACAGATTTCCCTAAGGCCCCATACACACCATAGAATCCATCCGCAGATAAATCCCAGCAAATGGGTTTCTGCGGATAGATCCTATGGTGTGTACACGCCAGCGGATCTGTTTCCGCGGATATATCTCCCCTGGGATGGATTCCAGCAGATCGGATATTCGCTGACATGCAGAACAAATCCATCTGCTGGAATCCATCCCAACGGATGGATCCGCTGGTCTGTACAGACTCACCGGATCCATCCGTCCGAAGGGATCCCCCGCATGCGTCGTAATGATTCAACGCATGCGTGGAATTCCTTATATGACAGCGTCGCGCACGTCGCCGCGTCATAATCGCGGCGACGGCGCGACACGTCATCGCCAGAGGATTTCGGCGCGGATTTCAATGCATTAAAGACATCGCATTAAAATCTGCTGAAATCCTCGAGAGGATTTATCCGCGGAAACGGTCCGCTGGACCGTATCCGCGGATAAATACTCCCGTGTGTATGGGGCCTTAGATCCGACCAGCGTAAGTGTCTTACACCGTCGTATCTTAGGCTGCATATTTACGCTGGCCACTAGGTGGCGCTTCCGTATATTTACGCAAGCAAAATGCTAATTAGTTATTTACGCCGATTCAGAAACGTACGTCCGTCCGGCGCATTTTTTTTACATCGTTTACGTTAGGCTTTTTCCGGCGTAAAGTTACCCCTACTATATGAGGCGTAGCTAATGTTAAGTATGGACGTCGTTCCCGCGTCGAGTTTTGAAAATTTTACGTCGTTTGCGTAAGTCGTTTGCGAATAGGGCTGTACGTAAGTTACGCTCACGTCTAAAGCAATGACGACTTGCGGCGTAATTTCGAGCATGCGCACTGGGATTTTTTCAAGAATGGCGCATGCGCCGTTCGTAAAATACGTCAAATACGTGGGGTCACAGTGAATTTACATAAAACACGCCCACATCATCTCCATTTGAATTAGGCGGGCTTACGCCGACAAACATACGTTACGCCGCCGTAACTAAGGGCACAAGTTCTTTCTGCATACGGAACTTGCGCCCTAAGTTACGGGGGCGTACCGTATGTGAGATACGTTACGCCGCGCCGACAGATACTGCTATGTATCTGAATCCGGCCCACTGTATATATATATTGGTTTATAAAGGAGGCAGCATGAATTTTTCACATTAATTATTATCACATATGAGTGATTGAGGTATACACTAATGCCCTGTACACACGATGGACCGCTTTCATCGGACAAACCGATCGTGTGTGGGCCCTATCGTTTTTTTTCCCCATCAGTGAAAAAAATAGAACCTGTTTTAAAAATTCTGATGGTTAAAAAACCGATAGAAAAAAACGATAGTCTGTGGGGAAATCCATCGGTCAAAAATCCACGCATGCTCAGAATCAAGTCGACGCATGCTCGGAAGCATTGAACTTCATTTTTCTCTGCACGTCGTTGTGTTTTACGTCACCGCGTTCTGACACATACGGATTTTTAACTGATGGTGTGTAGGCAAGACTGATGAAAGTCAGCTTCACCGGATATCTGATGAAAAAATCCATCGGTCCGTTTTCATCGGATGAACCGATCGCGTGTACGTGGCATTAGGATCATTTCTATAGCGCTGTGTTATTAGACTTTTATAAAAATCTGTTTTAGGTCAACAAAAACATACGCAAAAAAAAAAAGAAGAAGAAAGAAATGAATCTACTGAACACCAGTGATCAGTAGAGTTTGCAGAATCGTTTTTCTCATCCAGTACACTCCGTACACCACACACCATAAAATCAGTCCATGCCTACATCCCAGCATGAATAGTTTCCCCCTCTGATCAGTCATCTGTGCCAAGCTCCTCACTAAAAACCACTCGGCTGTCTCTGACAGCACGAAAATGAATCAATTGCCTACAGAGGATATTAAATGACGGTGTCACTTTCCTTTACGCCGTTAGTTACAAACCTTTTATCCACATAATTATTCTTCCCATTATCTCTCTCCTGGGTATAGAAATTGTCTCCTCTTCTGTTGATTGTGATTAGTCAGTGGAGATCAGCGCCAGACGTGAGGACAATGCAGTAGGAATGTTTTTATATTAAATTTGCTTTATTCCCTATTTCCTTTTAGCTTTTTAAGGGTCCGACCATCAAAAACTGATGTTTTGTTTGTTGGTGGGCGCCTGGCGGCGGAGCCCTTTAGTGGCTTCTTGTATCACTCTTATGCAGGCCACACATGGTCGAATTCCGAAAAAATATTATTTTTACAGTAAAATCAGACATTGTGTGCGTTTTTTGATCCAATTGATTTATGAAATTCGACCAACTAGGCCTTTAATTTCAACAGAGTTGCTACAGAAAATAATTTTCATGGCCGGGAATCTTCTTTTGTTCCTGGGAATTTTCTTTTCTTGCACTCATGTGCATTCTTTTTTCTAAGCAGAAAGAGAGAGTATCCCCTAACTGGACTTTAAAGGCACTGGGCCAGATCCACATACATGTAGATCGGCGCAGCGTATCAGAGATACACTACGCCGCCGTACCTTATCTGGAGCATTTTCGAATCCTCAGCGATTTCGCGCCGTAAGTTACAGTGGCGTAGTGTATTTCTGGCGGCGGATTTGAAATTGGGCGGGTTGGGGGCGGGTTTCATTTAAATGAAGCACGTCCCCGCGCCGAATGAAATGCGCATGCGTCATCAAGAAATTTTCCGCCATGCTTTGCCCGAAATGACGTCGCAACGACGTCATTTTTTGAACTTAGACGTGAGTTACGTCCATCCCTATTCACGGACGACTTACGCAAAAAATTTTTTTTTCAAATTTCGACGCGGGAACGACGGCTATACTTAACATGGCAAGTCTATGTATACGCCGCAAAATACCAGCTTTAACTATACGCCGGAAAAAGCCGACTACAGACAAAGTTATAAAATGCGACGGCCGCGCGTACGTTCGTGGATCGTCGTAAATCGCTAATTTGCATACCCGACACAGAAAACGCCACCCAGCGGACGCCGAAGTATTGCATCTTAGATCAGAAGGCTTACGAAGTCGTACACCTGTCGGATCTAACCCAGAAGCCATCGTATCTTGTTTTGAGGATTCAAAACAAAGATACGACGCGGGAAATTTTAAAGTACACTGGCGTATCAGTAGATACGCCGGCGTACTTCGTCTGTGGATCTGGCCCACTGAAATTAGATAGAATATCTGTCTAGGTATATAGAAACAGTATACGTTTTTTTTTATGTCACAATGTAGAGTATAAGATTTCCTATCCTCTGTGCCCAGTCTTGTCACACAGAGTTAATCCAGCTCTGAGCAATCCTCTTTTGTTGTTCAGTGAAAATTAACAGACTTCCAGATAAAAACCTGTCTAAATACAAAGGGCCAAATCTTCAAAGGAGATACGCAGGCGGAACTGCTGTTCAGCCTGCGTATCCCTGTGGCTATCTTTGGAAACGATCCTCAGAAGGATTTTTCCAAAGATAGGCATAAGATCCGACATCTGTAATAGACTTACACTGTCGGATCTTAGGATGCAGTACCGCATCCGCCGCTGGGGGCATTTCGAGTTGAAATGCCGCTTTGCGTATGCAAATGAGTACTTAGGCAGATCCACAAAGCTTTTTAGCTTTGTGTTTTCTGCGTAAGTTACGTTTTGCATGCGTAAAATTAGGGATGCTTTTACAAGGCCTAAACTGTTTAGACCTTGTAAAAACAAACCTTTTTTTCTATCGCCGCGTTTTTTAAATTTCGAATTTTTTTTCCCGGCGCGTATTTTTTTTTTTTACCCGACGCAACTTTATTGTCCCGTCGCGATCCACAAAGCCCGGCGTAAAGTACGTTCGCGCGATGCACGTCGGGAAAAATGACGTCACACGCATGCGCCGAACGTCCGGCGCGGGAGCACGCCTCATTTAAATAGGAATCGCCCCCTCGATCAGACGACCGCCTTGCGACGGAGGCACTTAAGTTACACGGCGTGTAATTTCTAGGTAAGTGCTTTGTGGATCGGGCACTTAGGTAGAAATTTTACGCCTGTGTAACTTAACTGCTGAAAGTTAAGTTAGGCAGGTTTTTTGAGGATTTGGCCCAAAGTCCTTTCCTCTCTCCTTGTTTTGAGTGACAGGTTATTTACATATCTAGCTTGGACATGTTTATCATATGTTATGTTATGTTTATCATAATATGAGGTGATCCACAGTTCATTGTATATCACCAGGAAGTGTTATGTGGGGGAGGGGTGGATTTCTCACTTTTCATGCTGTGGATCGCCTCATATTATGATAAACATAACATAACATATGATAAACATGTTCAAGCTAGATATGTAAATAACCTGTCACTCAAAGCAAGGAGAGAGGAATGGACTTTTTATTTAGACAGGTTTTTATCTGGAAGTCTGTTAATTTTCACTGAACAATAAAAAAGGATTGCTCAGAGCTGGATTAACTCTGTGTGGCAAGACTGGGCACAGATGATAGGAAATCTTATACTCTACATTGTGACATCAAATGGTTTACCTCAACTTTAACCACTTGCTGACGGCCGTACGACTTTGTACGGTCTCAGCGCGGCTCCCAATCTCTAACAGGCCGTCTTTTTACGGCCTCCCCTTTTCGCGTTCCCCGCGCGCGCTCCCGAGCGCGCAGCGGGGAACTGCTGTGCTGGCCGTGTCCCTTGGACACAGCAAGTCACAGATCGCCGTGAACGGCCAATCGGAGCGGCCGTTTCCTAGGCGATCTGTGCGGCCAATGAGAGATGATCTCATATGTTTACATATGAGATCATCTCTCATTCCCGGCTCTCGCAGACAGCGGTGCTGTCAGGGGAGAGAGGAGACGGATCTGTGTCTCTTGTACATAGAGACACAGATCGGTCACCCCCCCCAGTCACCCCCCCTCCCCCACAGTTAGAACACTAATTAGGGTACACATTTAACCCCTTCCTCACCCCCTAGTGTTAACCCCTTCCCTGCCAGTCACATTTATACAGTAATTAGTGCATATTTATAGCACTGATTGCAGTATAAATGTGAATGGCGCCAAAAATGTGTCAAAAGTGTCCGATGTGTCCGCCATAACGTCGCAGTCCCAATAAAAATCGCAGATCGCCCCCATTTCTAGTAAAAAAAAAGCATTTATACAGTAATTAGTGCATATTTATAGCACTGATTGCAGTATAAATGTGAATGGCGCCAAAAATGTGTCAAAAGTGTCCGATGTGTCCGCCATAACGTCGCAGTCCCAATAAAAATCGCAGATCGCCGCCATTTCTAGTAAAAAAAAAAATTTATACAGTAATTAGTGCATATTTATAGCACTGATTGCAGTATAAATGTGAATGGCGCCAAAAATGTGTCAAAAGTGTCCGATGTGTCCGCCATAACGTCGCAGTCCCAATAAAAATCGCAGATCGCCGCCATTTCTAGTAAAAAAAAAAAAAATAAATAAAATAATTCTGTCCCTTATTTTGTAGGCGCTATAACTTTTGCGCAAACCAGTCGCTTATTGCGATTTTTTTTTTTTTTTTACTAAAAATATGTAGAATACGTATCGGCCTAGACTGAGGATAAAAAAAAAACGTAAAAAAAAAAATTGAGCTATTTATTATAGCAACAAAGTAAAAATATTTTATTTTTTTTCAAAATTGTCGCTCTATTTTTGTTTATAGCGCAAAAAATAAAAACCGCAGAGGTGATCAAATACCACCAAAAGAAAGCTCTATTTGTGGGGGAAAAAGGACGTTAATTTTGTTTGGGAGCCACGTCGCACGACCGCGCAATTGTCAGTTAAAGCGACGCAGTGCCGAATCGCAAAAAGTCCTCTGGTCAGGAAGGGGTTTAAGTGCCCAGCAAGGAAGTGGTTAAGGAGATATTTCTTGTACCTACAGGTAAGCCTTAATCTAGGCTTACCTGTAGGTGCAATTTATGTGCTTGGCTGGGGCTGGGCTGGAAGGGAGTATGTGTCTTTTAGACACATGCCCCCTTCTATGACACTGCAGTGAGAGGCGTGCCTCCACTGCAGCATTGTTATTGGACAGCTGGGGCTAATGGTACTTTACCATTGGTCCAGTTTACTGCCACACTCCAAGATGTGCTGGTATTTTAATTATATAAGTAATGTATAACAATGGCCATAGAAGTTAATGTGTCTTCTATTTGGCCTGGGGTAGGAGAAGGGGGGGGGGGACATTTAGGGAGGCTGTTAAGGAAAACCAAACTGAAGCTTTCGGTACAGAAGGGCCTCAGGATCATCCTCCCTAGGCACACACAGGTCGCCCTCTGCTTAGCTGAGGTAGCAAAGTGAATGTATTGACCTCTGAACTTCAGCTACAGGCTAAAAAGAAACCTGTGTGCCTAGTATAGTCGGCACGCCCAGTATTTCTTCTCAACTGAAATGTTGGAGGACAGCCAAGGTTTCTACAAAAAGCTTCAAAAAAATTGAATTTAAAGAAGTTTGTATTAGGGTTATAATGTAGCTTGCAAGAGCATTAATAACTTGTCATAGTATAAAATATTGTAGAGGTACCAACCATATGATCAGACTAGGGGTGATATGCAGTTTCTACTTTACTAAACAATGGAAATCAACATGACATTGCATAGGGGATATCATATGAACAGGGGCAGAAGCTCTTAATGAAGCTAAGAATATCCTAACCAGCGGCTCCTTTGTGGGTAGCGCTACACAAGTCTAGACCTAACCCTTTCAATCAATAAAATCACAAAAATCTCATATAAACATTAACATATCTTAAAGCGGGAGTTCACCCATAAAAAATGTTTTAACCTTAGATTGATGCTCATTTTGTCTAGGGGAATCGGCTAGTTGTTTTAAAATCAAAGCAGTACTTACCGTTGTAGAGAGCGATCTTCTCCGCCGCTTCCGGGTATGGTCTTCGGGACTGGGCGTTTCCGATTTTGATTGACAGGCTTCCGACAGTCGCATCCATCGCGTCACGCGTAGCCGAAAGAAGCCAAACGTCGGTGCGGCTCTATACTGCGCCTGCGCACCAACGTTCGGCTACTTTCGGAAAATTGTGACGCGATGGATGCGACCGTCGGAAGCCTGTCGGAAGACTGTCAATCAAAATAGGAACGCCCAGTCCCGCAGCCCATACCCGGAAGCGGCGGAGAAGATCGCTCTCTACAACGGTAAGTACAGCTTTGATTTTAAAACAACTAGCCGATTCCCCTAGACAAAATGAGCATCACTCTAAGGTTAAAAAATGTTAGTTCCGGGTGAACCTCCACTTTAATGTATTTTCAAAAGTAATCGTCAATATTCTTTAACCAGGCAGCGTTGAATAAAATAACACCTAGTGAGCCTATCATGAAGGTCCTTGTCTAGGCACTTCCTGTTTTAGGGTGACACCGCTCTGTACCTGACTCCCAGTTCTGCTTCTGTGTTGTCTTCGCCACAAAAATTTGAATCTGCAATTGTCCATTTCAACACACGTAACACAGTCATGGCCAAATGCTGTCACCATCAGGAACTCTGCCCTGAGAAATATCATTGATGTAGGCAGGAAGTGGCTAACAGAGGCTGGAGTAAAGCAGTAAAATGCAAAAAAGGATGAAAATAAGTTAACAAGTATAGTGCTACACTAGTAGGAGGCGGAGCCGCTGGATAGGATGGGTCCTGTGTTCTTTGCCTCAACCTTTTCATTAACCTCAGCCCCTCTAACACACCAGGTTGAGTGTACATACAACATACAAATAGGTAGATTCACGTAGATTGGCCTAACTTTAGGGCGGCCTAGCCTAGCCTTTTTAGGCTACACCGCCGTAAATTAGTTAGGCTAGTAGTGATTCACAATCTACTTACCTGCTAATCTACGGCGGTGTAGCCTAAAACGAGCGGGCGTAAGGGCGCCTAATTCAAATGACTTGGAGGGGGGCGTATTGTATGGAAATGAGGCTTGACCTCACGGTTTTTGACGTTTTTTGAGACTGCGCATGCGCCGGGCGACTACATTTCCCAGTGCGCATTGCGGCTAAGTAGGCCGTACGGGCCTATTGATTTTGACATGTACGTAAACGACGTAAATCCTGATTCGCGGACGACTTGTGCAAACGACGTAAAAAATTCGAACCTCGCGGCGGGAACGGCGGCCATACTTAACATTGTTATTCCACCTCATAGGTGGAATAACTTTAGGCGGCCTATCCCTTACGGAAACAACGTAATGCGACGGTGTAGGCCTGGCGTACGTTCGTGAATCGGCGTATACTCTCATTTACATAATCTACGCCGGCCGCAAAGGAAGCGCCATCTAGCGGCCAACAGAAACATTGCAAGCTAAGATAGAACGGCGCAAGCCGGCCTATCTTAGCTTTGTTTAAGTGTATCTCTGTTTGAGAATACACTTAAACAAACGCCAGCGTAGATTCAGGCCGGGTACTCACGAACAAACATGTACGGTGAAAGCGGTCCGTCGGACCGTTTTCACCGTACATGTCTGCCAGAGGGCTTCTGTACGATGGTTGTACACACCATCGTACAGAAGTCCGCGCGTTAACATTACGCGGGGCGTGTCCGCGTCGTCGCCGCGACGATGACGCGGCGATGACGCGGAGACGTGGGCGGGCCTGCCATTTAAAGGCTTCCACGCATGCGTCGAAGTCATTCGACGCATGCGAGGGACGGCGGGCGCCTGGACATGTACGGTAGGTCTGTACTGACGACCGTACATGTCCGAGCGGGCAGGATTCCAGCGGACGGTTTTAAAACACGTCCAGGAATATTTGTCCGCTGGGAAAAGGCCCGGCGGGCAAATGTTTGCTGGAATTCGGCCCGCTCGCGCCCACACACGACCAAACATGTATGCTGAAACTGGCCCGCGGACCAGTTTCAGCATACATGTTTGGTCGTGTGTACGGGGCCTCAGAGTTATCAATAGATAAGCCGGCCTAACTCTTTGTGAATCTACCTAAAAATATACATACCAATCCAATTCTTAGATTCGGTGGCTGCATTCATTTCCTTTTTTAGTTATTTTCCTTTATTTTTACCTGGTAATAAGTCTGTTATTTTAAAATGTTCTTTTAACAGATGAAGATGTCCAGCAAAGGTGGCAGTTAGAAGGTTGAGACAAACCATTTACCACTGACGGGGCAGACAATGGTCAACTTGTATTCATTTATAGATATGTGCATTCATTTTCGTCCGAATGCATTATCGTTCGAATTCAGGCTAATTTCATTATCGTTTTAACAAACGAAAACGAACGCGCAGAATCAAAAATCCGAAAGATCCGACATAAAAAAATGCTTTATTTTCGCTGCTACGACAGTTTGATATAGATAGGAGATTTGACATGATGGTGACAATAGCAATATGTGTCCTGTGGTCGAATGTGCCTAACCTTAACTCTTAGTCCAAGATTATTCTACATTCGAAATTATAGAGACAGTGTTGGGGTAGACCATTCGACATGAACGATGAAGATTCGACCTATAGGCTATAGAAGAATTAGAATGTTGGTTGACTAGTAATAATAGTTTATAAATATAACTATTACTAGTGCCATACAACATTAGAATTCTTCTATAGCTTGTAGGCGGAAAATTTGACCGGAAATGTACGATTGCGGCATTGTGTAGTTTAGCTGCTCCATCGAATCTTCTTAGAACATTCGACAAACACCATAAGCCTCCAATGACAGACTCGACCTTAATTAATTCAGATTTTCAGACGAATGCATTTTTTAACTAAACAAAATAAATAAAAACAAATTTCGGGAGTAACTAAATAAATGTATTTTTCGGATGAAAACGAAATTCCAAAATGAAATATTTCAGTGTGCACATGTCTATATCATTTATTCCTTTATTCCAAAAAAATCAGCTTCTGTAAGCTGGAGTTTGACTTTAAATAGTTAGTCAAATCTATCTACACCCCCTCTCTCCAGATTGTAAAGCTGGACAGGGTTGCAAGTATGTTGCAGTTGCAATGCTTTGTTTCACAATGTGCCTCCTTTCATGGGCAGTACCCCCCACCGAATATGACCCATTCAAGTGAATAGGGCCACACAGCATCCATGAGCCAAAGGCAAGACTCAGGCCCCGTACACACGACCGAGTTTCTCGGCAGAATTCAGCCAGAAACTCGGTCGGAGCTGGTTTCTGCCGAGGAACTCGGTCGTGTGTACACTTTTCAGCGAGGAAGCCGACGAGGAACTCGTCGGGCCGAAAAGAGAACATGTTCTCTATTTTCTCGTTAGTGAATTAGGAAAAGTCGGCCCGCCGAGTTCCGCGGCGGCTTCTACACTAAACTCGACGAGGAACTCGATGTGTTTGGCACGTCAAGTTCCTCGGTCGTGTGTACGGGGCCTCAGGGTTGTGTTGCGGTGTTCCCATTCAAAAAGTCTGATCATTTGTTAAAAAAAGCAATGGGTCGTGTTTTGCTTTATGAGATGCAACACAGGTGTAAACGAGGCCTTGGCCTAAACAAGATTAACTGAATAAAGCCACCATAGACCAAGGACTGGTGAGCTGCAATAAATGTAATATTTGTTATTGGGTTTGGTTATCTTTTAAGTAAGGCAGCACTCAAAATTTCCACTTGCCTGCTTGCATTTGGCGAGTGGAAATTAGTTGAGGGCTAGTGAGCAGCCGTATTGAATGGGAGCCGATTCTGCGATCTGCCAGCAAACTGTAGGGAAGGATGAGGAGAGGAAGAGGAGAGCTGGTCGGATCACACAGAGAGGAGAGCAGGAGGAGAGGAAGAGGAGAGCTGGTCGGATCACACAGAGAGGAGAGCAAGAGGAGAGGAAGAGGAGAGCTGCCCGGATCACACAGAGAGGAGAGCAGGAGGAGAGGAAGAGGAGAGCTGCCCGGATCACACAGAGAGGAGAGCAAGAGGAGAGGAAGAGGAGAGCTGCCCGGATCACACAGAGAGGAGAGCAATAGGAGAGGAAGAGGAGATCTGCCCGGATCACACAGAGAGGAGAGCAGGAGGAGAGGAAGAGGAGAGCTGGTCGGATCACACAGAGAGGAGAGCAGGAGGAGAGGAAGAGGAGAGCTGCCCGGATCACACAGAGAGGAGAGCAAGAGGAGAGGAAGAGGAGAGCTGCCCGGATCACACAGAGAGGAGAGCAGGAGGAGAGGAAGAGGAGAGCTGGTCGGATCACACAGAGAGGAGAGCAGGAGGAGAGGAAGAGGAGAGCTGGTCGGATCACACAGAGAGGAGAGCAGTAGGAGAGGAAGAGGAGAGCTGCCCGGATCACACAGAGAGGAGAGCAGGAGGAGAGGAAGAGGAGAGCTGCCCGGATCACACAGAGAGGAGAGCAAGAGGAGAGGAAGAGGAGAGCTGCCCGGATCACACAGAGAGGAGAGCAGGAGGAGAGGAAGAGTAGAGCTGGTCGGATCACACAGAGAGGAGAGCAGGAGGAGAGGAAGAGGAGAGCTGGTCGGATCACACAGAGAGGAGAGCAGTAGGAGAGGAAGAGGAGAGCTGCCCGGATCACACAGAGAGGAGAGCAAGAGGAGAGGAAGAGGAGAGCTGCCCGGATCACACAGAGAGGAGAGCAAGAGGAGAGGAAGAGGAGAGCTGGTCGGATCACACAGAGAGGAGAGCAAGAGGAGAGGAAGAGGAGAGCTGGTCGGATCACACAGAGAGGAGAGCAGGAGGAGAGGAAGAGGAGAGCTGGTCGGATCACACAGAGAGGAGAGCAGTAGGAGAGGAAGAGGAGAGCTGCCCGGATCACACAGAGAGGAGAGCAGGAGGAGAGGAAGAGGAGAGCTGCCCGGATCACACAGAGAGGAGAGCAAGAGGAGAGGAAGAGGAGAGCTGCCCGGATCACACAGAGAGGAGAGCAAGAGGAGAGGAAGAGGAGAGCTGGTCGGATCACACAGAGAGGAGAGCAAGAGGAGAGGAAGAGGAGAGCTGGTCAGATCACACAGAGAGGAGAGCAAGAGGAGAGGAAGAGGAGAGCTGGTCGGATCACACAGAGAGGAGAGCAAGAGGAGAGGAAGAGGAGAGCTGGTCGGATCACACAGAGAGGAGAGCAGGAGGAGAGGAAGAGGAGAGCTGGTCGGATCACACAGAGAGCTGATCTCCGCTGTCAGACAAAATATCTCCTCCTAGACCGGCTCCTTTGATAGACAGCACACTGGTCCAATGCTGGGAAATTGAAGTATTGTGAAGTCTATCATAGGAGTCGGTCCAAGAGGCGGGACTTTGTTTGACAGCGGAGATCCGCTCTCTGTGTGATCCGATGACGCTTCTCTTCCTCTCCTCTCCCTTCCCATGAGGCTACATTGATGGGCACTGATAGGCTGCGCTGATGGGCACTGGAAGGCTGCATTGATGGGCACTGGTAGGCTGCATTAATGGGCACTGATAGGCTGCATTGATGGGCATTGATAGGCTGCATTGATGGGCACTGATGAGGCTGCACTAATAGGCTGCACTGATGGGCAATTATGAGGCTGCGCTGATGAGGTTGCACTGATGAGGCTGTATTGATGGGCACTGATGAGGCTGCACTGATGAGTACTGATTGGGCTGCACTGATATGCTTCACTGATGGGCACTGATGAGGCTGTACTGATGCTGCACCGATGGGCACTGATGAGACTCCACTGATGAGGCTGCACTGATATGCTGCACTGTTGGGCACTGCTAGGCTGCATTGATGGGCACTGATGAGGTTTCATTGATGAGCACTGAAAGTTGTTGTTGTTAATATTGATTTTTCTAACTTAATTCTGCATAAAACATTTAACAGTGTAGTTTTGAGATAATTTATGAGGGCGTGTTTAGGGGTGGATTAAGGGACAGGGCAGGGTAGAAGATAGAAGGGGCAACTGGGGGCAAGTAACTCATAAGGCCTGGCTAGTAGCTCAGGACTTCAAATTTTGAGCCCTGAAGTAAGGCATTGACCAATCTTTTTGTTGGCATTGTTTCCAATTTTGGGTAGGGTTTACTTGTTACAGCATCCATCTAATTCACACACTATGACCCGTAGATCCAGAAGTACAGTACATGCCCTACAATGTACCTCCATAGCTCCTTGGGAACACCACATGTAGAGACCTGATTGAAAGAAAGGTTTTGTTTTATGAATTTTATGCAGGGGTTTCCTAGAAATGTTCTTTGTTTCATGCATGTAGAAAATTGTTAAATTTTCTGCAGTCAATCATAGAGCTGGCCCCAGGGAAATGGGAGGAATTGGCTCTCATACAAGAACTTTTAACCACTTCCATACCGGGCCTATCCCGGCACGCCTCTCCTACATGTAAAAATCATATTTTTTTTTTTTGCTAGAAATGTACTCATAACCCTCAAACATTATATATATTTTTTAGCAGAGACTCTAGGGAATAAAGTGGCGATTGTTGCAACTTTTTACGTTACACGATATTTGCGCAGGAATTTTTCAAATTTTGGGGGGAAAAAAAAGTTTAATGAAAAAAAAAAACTGTAAAATTTGCCCAATTTTTTTGTATAATGTGAAACATGATGTTACGCGGAGTAAATAGATACCTAGCATGTCTTGCTTTAAAATGATGCACAATTGTGGAATGGCGCCAAACTTTGGTACTTAAAAATCTCTATAGACAACGCTTTAATTTTTTTTACAGGTTACCAGTTTAGAGTTATGCCGCGTACACACGATCCGTCATTTCGATGAGAACGGTCTGATGGACCGTTTTCATCAGACCAAACCGATCGTGTTATTGGTTATCGGTTATTTATTCATCGGTTAAAAAATGTTAAACTTGTTTTGAATTTAACCAATAGATACCTAACCGATAGAAAAAAAAAACGATCGTTAGTAGGCACAACCATCGGTTAAAAATCCACGCATGCTCAGAATCAAGTCGACGCATGCTTGGAAGCATTGAACTTCATTTTTTTCAGCATGTCGTTGTGTTCTACGTCACCGCGTTCTGACACAATCGTTTTTTTAACTGATGGTGTGTAGGCGCGACGGACCATCAGTCAGCTTCATCAGGTAACTAATGGAAAAATCCATCAGACCGTTCTCATCGGATTGACCGATCGTGTGTACAGGGCATTACAGAGAAGGTCTTGGCCTAGAATTGTTACCCTCGCTCTAACACACACGGTGATACCTAACATGTGTGATTTGAACACCATTTACATATGTGGGCGCGACTTACATATGCGTTCGCTTCTGTACGTGAGCACACCGGGTGGGGGCGCTTTAAAACATTTGTTTTCTTATCGTTTATTTTACCTTGTGGGGCAGATTCACAGAGCGAGAATCCTCAAAACAAGATACGACGGCTTCTGGGTTAGATCCGACAGGTGTACGTCTTCGGATCTAAGATGCAATACTTTTGCGTCCGCTGGGTGGCGTTCACGTAGTTTTCCGCGTCGGGTATGCAAATTAGCTATTTCCGACGATCCACGAACATACGCACGGCCGTTGCATTCTCTTACGTCGTCTCTAGTCGGCTTTTTCCGGCGTATAGTTAAAGCTGCTTTTTTGCGGCGTATAGTTAGATTTGCCATGTTAAGTATGGCCGTCGTTCCTGCGTCGAAATTTAAATTTTTTCTTTTTTTTGCGTAAGTCGTGAATCGGGATGGGCGTAAATCACATCAAAGATTATAAAATGACGTCCTTGCGACGTCATTTCGTGCAATGCACGGCAGGAAATTTAGAAACGGAGCATGCGCAGTTCATTCGGCGCGGGGACGCGCTTCATTAAAATGAAACACGCGCTGTTACGCCGCTTGAGATATACTACGCCACCATAACTTACGGCGCAAATTCTTTGGGGATTCGAACCGGCCTAATGTAAGTTACAGCGGCGTAGCGTATCTCACATACGCTGCGCCGATCTATTTGTATGTGAATCTACCCCTATGTTTTTATTTTTACACTCTCTTTAAAAAAAAATATATTTTTTAATAACTTTTACTCCTATTACAAGGAATGTAAACATCCCTTGTAATAGTGTGTGACAGGTCCTCTTTATAGAGAGATGTGGGGTCTATAAGAACCACATCTCTCCTCCAGGCTGGAAAGACCAAAAAAAAAACTGTCTCTACCTTTCCAGCCGAGTCCCTGGCTTTGTTTACATCTGCCCGCCCGGACATGACGTCATAAAGGGTCATAGAGATGACTGGGGAAAATCTGGTTGCCAGAAATCTCTATGATCAACTTCTGGCGGCAACCGATTTGTTCTCCGGCTCACTGATTGTACGGGTGTGCCCGGAGAAGCACCGGAGACCCAATCTACAACCGACTGAGCATCCACCTTGCTGATAATAGCCTTCTTGATCCCTTTCAGTCTTGATTTTGTCCTCAACATTCCACAGAAACTGCTCTCCTAAAACTAACAAACGATATACTAATGGCCGAAACTAATGGACACTATTCTGTACTCCTACTCTTGGACCTCTCTGCTGCCTTTGATACGGTTGACCACCCCCTTCTCCTCAAAAACCTCCATGCCTTTGGTCTCCATGACTGTACTCTTCGCTGGTTCTCTACCTACTTATCCAACTGCACCTTTAGCGTTACTTACAATTCGACTTTCTCCTCTCCTCTTCCTTTCTCTGTTGGGGTCCCCCAAGGTTCTGTTCTTGGACCTCTCCTGTTGTCGATCTACACCTCCTCCCTGGGTCAGCTGATAGCCTCTCATGGCTTCCAATACCATCTCTACGCTGACGACGCTCAAATTTATTTCTCTACCCCCTCAGCCCACTCCCTCTGTCTCCTCACATACCACTAATTTACTATCAGATGTATCAGTTAGAATGTCACACCACTTCCTCAAACTCAATCTATCCAAAACCAAACGTATAATTTTTCCTCCCATATCTGCCTCTTCCCCTGATCCCTCTGTCAAAATTGATGGCACAACTATCACCCCATCCCCACATGCCAAGGTCCTAGGAGTAGTCCTGGACTCTGAACTCTACCTTAAAGTCTCACGTCCAATCTCTGTCCAAGCCTTGCTGCCTCAACCTCCGCAACATCTCCAAATTACGCCTCTAACCAATGACAGAACAAAGCTCTTAATTCACTCCCTGGTCATATCTCGCCTCAATTACTCTCCTCATTGGCTTACCTCTGCATACTCTATCCCCCCTTCAGTCTATCATGAATGCTGTTGCCAGGCTCATCCACTTTACCAACCGCTCTGTCTCTGCTACTCCTCTCTGTTAATGCCTCCACTGGCTTCAGCTCACCCAACTAATTAAATTCAAAATACTAACAACTACCTACAAAGCCATCTACAACTCTGTCCCCAGCTACATCACTGACCTAGTCTCAAAATACCAACCTAATCGTTCTCTTCATTCTTCCCAAGACCTCTTGCTTTCTAGGTCTCTCATCACCTCCTCCCATACTCGTCTCCAGGACTTTTCCAGAGCCTCTCCAAGCCTATGGAACTCCTTACACCAATCTGTCCATCTATCTCCTTCTCTATTAGCTTTAAGACGATCCCCGAAAACCCTCCTCGTTACAGAAGCCTATACTACCCACACCTAACAACTATATTTTCATTTTTTCCATCTGATCATCTCCCACAGCTACTACCCATTTTGTCCCACTTGACCCTCCATTCTAGATTGTAAGCTCTAATGAGCAGGGCCCTCTAATCCCTCCTGTATTAAATTGTATTGTAACTGTACTGTCTTCCCGGTAAAGTGGTGCACAAACTGTTGGCGCAACATAAATTCTGTATTATAATAATAATAATAATAATAATAATAACAATTATATAGAGCATATGTGCCAAACGCAAGGCTCGTGGGCTAAATCTGGCCCACCAGGCTATTTAATGTGGCCCTAGCACCTCTCCTGCAGCTGTGGTACCCCTTCAGAAGTTGGCAGCAGAGAGAAGGACAGAACAGGCAGATCATGCGCGTCTCCATGTAGCCACAGAGAGGTTCACCTCTGCCCCCCCCCCCCCAAACCCCTGGTCTCAGCAGTTGGCAACTTACACAATCAAGCAGTGAAATTTCAGGAAAAAAACTTTAAGTATATAGCAAGTGAAAAAAAAATGAATAGAAAAGAATTAGTCATGGACTGATCTAAAAAAAAAATGTCCAGATAAATATCCTATTTCACCTCCTGTGACTTAGGATGTGATATAAAACAAAGTACATAAAGTGCCCGTACAATCCTCCACCTGTGCTCAGTGGCCGCTCACCTCACGGTATGACTCCTGTTCTACCAGCGAGTCATAACAAGCTGTTCCCCTTAGGTGTTTACTCAAATCATTGTGGCAAGTAAACATTCTGTTCCCTCTACCCAACTCTCTATTTCGTAGGTATAATCACGGGATGGCAGTCATAGGCAACAGAGCATAAAGAATCTAGTGCTCTCCATTTAAAAATAAGTTATTGCTACTAAAATGTGTTACATTCCACTCACATAAAAGACTTTTGGGCATACTCTTGGTGCCCATTTTATTGATAATTGATATTTCCATTCGAATATTGTTTCAAAGGGTTGTAAAGGTTTTTTTTTTATTTTCTAAATAGGTTCCTTTAAGCTAGTGCATTGTTGGTTCACTTACCTTTTCCTTCCATTTCCCTTCTAAATATTTTTTTTCTTTGTCTGAATTTCTCACTTCCTGTTCCTCCTCGGTAAGATGTTCAGTCAGCTGTTCTGGCTGACTAACCACCGCTCGGATGATGGTGGCAAGTTTACTGAGGAGAAACAGGAAGTGAGAAATTCAGACAAAGAAAAAAAACATTTAGAAGGGAGATGGTCTTTTTAGGCCTCGTACACACGATCGGTTAAACAGAGGACAACGGTCTGATGGACCGTTTTTATCGGTCAAAAACGATTGTGTGTGGGCCCCATAGGTTATTTAACCATCGGTTAAAAAAAAGACAACTTGCTTTAAATTTAACTGATGGATTCCTAACCGATGGGATAAAAACGATCGTTAGTAGGCACAACCATCGGTTAAAAATCCATGCATGCTCAGAATCAAGTCGACACATGCTTGGAAGCATTGAACTTCGTTTTTTTCAGCACGTCGTTGTGTTTTACGTCACCGCGTTCTGACACGATCGTTTTTTTTAACTGATGGTGTGTAGGCGCGACGGACCATCAGTCAGCTTCATCGGTTAACTGACAACAACGGTCCATCAGACCATTCTCATGGGATGGACTGATCGTGTGTACGAGGCTTTACAGGTTAAAGTGGGCATCGCACCCACAGTTAGTACTACACAAGTCAGTTAAGAATTTCACAAGATCGTATCAATAACATTTGAATTAACAAATAACAATTAAGTTATTTAACAATTAAGAATACTATTAATACAATTAAGAATACAATTCAGAATATTAACTAAAATGTCTAAATAAAACAGAATGAGGTAGGAAAAGCTTTTACACCAATTCAAAACCAAAAGGCTCTTGACCTTCCAATGGAAGAAGTAAAAAAATAAAAAAAAGCTAGGCTCGACATTAGCCCTCGGGTTCCAGTGTAAATATGTGAATAGAATGTTGGAAGAGCAGTTAAATGTAAATTTAAATGATGAACCTAAAGTGGGAAAAAAACACAGCAATGTTAGCAGCAAATCATCTTATTTAAAGTTGGAGGACAAGAATTTACGATAGTCCATCTCCTTTAATTACATTTGCCTGAAGTCAAAAAGTTCTCGCCTATCACCTACACATCCATTTTATTTTCTATTCGCTAGGTGAACAATATCTCTGCTTTCCAATTACATGATTATGGTCCTGCAGTAATTATTTTTGCCGTTAATTGCCAACGATAAATAACCCCGCCACACATGCATTTCACCTTGGTGACCTTCTTTATCCTGATCGCAACTTCTCTATTCTATAATTTAACGCCTCTTTAGGCCCAGCAAGAAAATGATGTACGGGTTTTCCTGGAGGAGATAAGTAAATTTCCTTGCTTCGGTTCTGCTTGCGATCCCTCGCTTTCTTGTCTATTACCGTGCAGGCTGTTTCCATTTTCACACTTAATAGGAGGACATCTGCATTCCGACTCTGTTTGTTGTCTTGTAGGAGTTGGCCGCTTTGGGCGAGCAATACGACATGGTGTTTATCGACGCTACGGAGGAGAATCCTATAAACTATTACAACCTGATTATGAGTGGCAATATGCTAAGGATGAACGGTGTGATCTGCGTACAAAACGCTTCTACAAGCAGCCAGGAAGGCATCGATGATGAGACGGGATTTATGTCCAAGGAAATGACAGATGTAATTAAGGCAGACGCCAGAGTGGAGCAGGTTAGTGCTGTAAGGCTGTAATACACAAAACTGGAGCTGCTGGCTAAGTAATTTGAACAGGCAGAAGGGAATATTTAACTTTAACAGTTCTGTTTAGAGCAGACAGATTTTATTGTTTCTGGTACTGGGGCATGGCAGGGATGTCCTACGCCGAAAATAAAATCTGTGATTTTTTTTTGAAGGTCTTTGTTAAAGCATAACTCCTCATTTCTGGGGAAGGTGATATGAGTAGAGCAAGACAGCAAAAGTCCCTTTTATAATATTCTCAGCCAATTTTGTTCTGTTATGCCTTATGGCAGCCTTTTTCAAACAAGGTCCCATGGAGCTCTAAGGTAACTCCAGAGGTGGCTAGGGGTTCCTTGAGCAATGAGCTTGTGGGCGGGGGCCTACTTGACCTGCACATGGGGTACCTTTCTCGTAGACGCGCTCGTCAATGCCCAAGACCAGGTGGTGTCACGTTCATGTGAAATTAAAAAATTCTGAAGGTACCCCAGCTTATAGATGAGCCGTAACCTGTGTGCAGTAGTAAACTATAAAGAGATCCTGTGAAAGTGCTGTCCCGTGTCACTACACACCTTGCTTGTTCATGCTTGCATTTAGAAAGGACACCGCTGAGTCTATGTCCAGTCATCCAGTCCAGTGTATCAATAATCACAAACACAAAAACCTCCTGCACTTGGGAGTGGGTCCACGCAAAGTATTATTATTATTATTATTATTATACAGGATTTATATAGCGCCAACAGTTTGGGCAGTGCTTTACAACATCAGGGAAGACAGTACAGTCTCAATACAATTCAATACAGGAGGGATCAGAGGGCCCTGCTCATTGGAGCTTACAGTCTAGAAGGAGCTTCAAGTTAAACAAAGGGTAGAAGCTGTGGGGGATGATCAGGTGGACAAAATGAAAATACAGTTGTTAGGTTTGGGTAGGGTAGGCTTCTCTGAAGAGAAGGGTTTTCAGGGATCCTCTAAAAGCTAATTGAGAAGGAGATAGACAGACAGATTGGGGTAAGGAGTTCCATAGGCTTGGTGAGGCTCTGGAAAAGTCCTGGAGATGAGCATGGGAGCAGGTGATGAGAGAGCTAGAGAGCAGGAGGTCTTAAGAAGAACGAAGAGAATGATTTGGTTGGTATTTAGAGACTAGGTCAATGATGTAGCTGGGGGCAGAGTTGTGGATGGCTTTGTAGGTAGTTGTTAGTATTTTGAATTTAATTCGTTGGATGAGCGGAAGCCAGTGGAGGGATTGACACAGAGGAGTAGCAGAGACATAGCGGTTGGTAAGGTGGATGAGTCTGGCAGCAATATTCATGATGTACTGAAGGGGGGATAGAATATGCAGAGGTAAGCCAATGAGGAGGGAGTTGCAGTAATCGAGGCGAGAGATGACCAGGGAGTGAATTTAGAGCTTTGTTCTGTCATTGGTTAGAAAGGGGCGTATTTTGGAGATGTTGCGGAGGTTGAGGCGGCAAGATTTGTACAGTGATTGGACGTGAGGCTTAAAGGGCAGTTCAGAGTCCAGGACTACTCCTAGGACCTTGGCATGTGGGGATGGACTGATAGTTGTGCCATCAATTTTGACAGAGAGATCAGGGGAAGAGGCACGTGGGGGAGGAAAAATGATAAGTTCAGTTTTGGATAGATTGGGGCAGATTCACGTACATCCGCGTAAAATTGTGCGGGCGTAACGTATCTGATTTACGTTACGCCTCCGCAACTTACACAGGCAAGTGTTGTATTCTCAAAGCACTTGCTCCGTAAGTTGCGGCGGCGTAGCGTAAATCGGCCGGCATAAGCCTGCCTAATTCAAATTTGGATTAGGGGGCGTGTTTTATGTAAAACTACTGTGACCCGACGTGATTGACGTTTTTGTGGAACGGCGCATGCGCCGTCCGTGGAATTTACCAGTTTGCATTGCTCCAAAGTACGCCGCAAGGACGTCATTGGTTTCGACATGAACATAAATGACGTCCAGCCCCATTCACGGACGACTTATGCAAGCGACGCAACTTTTTCAAATTTCGACGCGGGAACGACGGCCATACTTAACATTGGCTGCGCCTCAAATAGCAGGGGCAACTTTACGCCGGGAAAAGCCTAACGTAAACGTCGTAACTTTACTGAGTATCGTCAGCGTAGAGATGGTATAGGAAGCCGTGGGAGGCTGTCAGCTGACCCAGGGAGGAGGTGTAGATTGAAAATAGGAGAGGTCCAACAACACCTTGGAATCTTGGGGGACCCCAACAGAGAAAGGAAGAGGAGAGGAGGAAGTAGAGTTGTAAGTAACGCTAAAGGTGCGGTTGGATGAGTAGGCTATACTTCCATCCTGGCTGGTATGGATACACCTCTTCTTTCTGCCCTTTTAAGACTGGGGGAGTCTGGACAACTGGAACCACAAAAAGAAAGCGAGGGTCTACAGACCTAGTGCGTTATTTCCCAAAATCATTGCTTTATTAATTAAAATGGTAAATAAACTCTGAGGAAGAGGCTGGTCCTCGAAACTCCTTAGTCTACTGGATTTTTACTTTCTCTTACCACATGACATTATGCAGTGTGGATTGGATGACATTGTACCATATGATGAGCTTGATACATTTGGTATCTTGTGAGTACAACACTTATAATTGTTATTGATAAAGCAATGGTTTTGGGATAATGCACTAGGTCTGTGCGCCCTCTCTTTCTTTTTGTGTAGCCAGTCCAGTGTACCTCTGCCACCTCACTACCAGTGATAGAATGGGGTCCTGCCAAGCACCTAGCGTGGACCTCATGCTTGCTCCCACTTGACTCTTCTCTTTCCCATACCATGCGGCTAGGTTCATGAGGTCTCTGTACCACGTCACCCTCGCCAGGTACCATGACTGGCTGCTTTGTACTTTGCACTAGTTACTGGTTACACATAGCAATTGCATTCCTCTTCCAACTTGCCTTGCCAGGTTAACCTGTTGTAGTGGCCGTGCTTTGGTCTTTACAGACCCAGTTATTTTGATATGCCAAATGCTACCATGCACCCCTTTGAATTACTTTAGACCAGGCTTAGAACGTTTGAAACGTTACTGAAGTTTCGGCCAAGCTGAGACACTGCCCTGGGACAAATATTTGAATCAGAAGGACTTCACTTTGACTTTCTAATTTGCATTTTTGCTCCCAGCCCCTAACACCTTGACAACACCTTGACAAGTAAGGGAAAATCTCTTTAAGGAAGCCACAGATTGCAAACAAAAACAACCCACATTTTTTTATTCTTCCCTACGCTATCCAAAACTAAAAAAAAATTGTTACTTGTCAAAATTTAAACCAGGCCTTCCCATGCATGCTGCAACACGGGAAGTTGTATAATTTATTATAGTTTTATTTAAAAAAATGTACTTAAAAAAAATATATATTGCAGCTTACAACTCCTTAGATGTGGTGTCTGCATTTGTTTAGTAGTTGTTTTCCTTTATTTTCACCTATTGATCAAGCCGTTAAAATTATCCCTGTCCTAGGCTGGCTATGCTAACCTCTCCACTGTATCTATGAAGGAGCAGCGTAGGTACTCTTGGACAGTAGCATTGTCAACCTATGGAGAAGATGGACCAACAAATTAAAGCCTAACTCCAGCTATGACTCTTTCAGCAGCTACAAAAAAAAGGTCTATTCTCTTAAAGATAAAGGTTTTAACTAAATCAATAAAAAATTACCATTGTAAGCACCTGCCAGTGTTAAATTTGTCTCAGCCCTATAATTACCCCTTTGCTGGTTTGGACCAAAGACAGACACAATGGAATGGCAGGATCATCGGGCAATGAAGGGAGAGACTTCTGTGTTAATGCTATTGAAAAACTCTATCTTATATGTCATTTTTGATCTTGCCTATAGTTCTACTTTAATAACTTAGAACAGCCCTTCTCAACTCTTTTACCCCCCAAGAACCCCCCAAAAAAAATTCAGGTCTGAGGAATGCTTTTTTTAAAACCTACTCATTGTGGGTCAATGGGGAAAATGCCCCTTATATTGGTAGTCAATAAGAAGAGTACCACTCATGCTGACAGCTAAAACTATCATTGGATCATGCAGCTTGCTCTGCCAAGTTGTGTTGGCCCTTGAACCATGCAGGTACCATCAAATGGGATTTCAATCAGCCACAAAACAAGGAACCACTAGCAACCTCTGGAGGATAACTAGTTTTTGGTATAAGGACCATACAATTTAGTAGAGGACAAACAAAAATAATGACATCATGTTATATGGGCCAGAAATAAGTCCAAGCCCTTTGACATTTTAATTTATAAGATGGATGCCTTGTTGACTGCTTGTGGCCAGTTTGGACAATGAGGGAAGAAAAAGTGAACATTAGTGCTGGAACAAAGGACACATTCGGAGTTAAATCGTTGTATAGTTACTCCACACACTTTAAACCTTCCTAGAAAATCAAAGAAACATATTCATACCGTTGTTTGGTGTGGTAAAATAACTCCATACTTTCAAGAAAATAAAAACTTGACTTGCCAGTGGGAGCCCCTTGAGATGGTCACAGCAGGAGTGTAGACCTGTCTAACAAGGCCCACATCCTTGGGATCTTCCGGCATTTGCCAAAAAATCTACCAAATGCAAAATGTAGTAGTTATTTCATTTTATAGTAAATAAAATTATTTGGAACAGATATTATTAAAGGCATTTAAATGGGAAATACATATAATTCCTCTAGACCAGCCTTTCCCAGAGGTCGCTAGGGGTTCCTTAATCAATGAGCAACTTCTGCTTCTCAGATAAATTCCCACTTACACAAATGATCTTTTTAGCTATCTGTAAGGGAGAATTCTTCCCAATGACCATTACACTAATCAGACCTAAAAACTCCATTACTTAAAAAATATAATCATAATATTGTAAACCCGTTTACAATGCACTTTATATTGAATGGGATAAATAATCAAAATGGCAAAAATAATTCCCAAAAAATTCCAATATAAACCCAAAAAAGTGTCAAAAACTGTTTTCTTTCATCTCAAATTATTAAAGGCACACTCCTGTCAAAACTGAAACAGAATCCCCTCTGGTATGTAATGTTTAATCCTGGGAACCCCTTTTTGCTAACCTACAACAGAAGAGGCATTCCCAAAGAATGATGACCAAATCTATTGGAAAGTTAGGCGAACTACAAATGTTTTCCAGAGTATAGAAATATTGTCCAGCGTGTAGAAAATCATATTCATGAAGCTGATTGCTTGGATTCCTAAATGTGTTTTTAAGGTGAAGTTACCGTCAAACTGTGGAATTTTTATTGGAAGACGAATATCTCTCTCTCAGACCTCCCATCCACTGGTAAGCCTTTGTTTGATTTCCCTGAATGTTAATATATTTAATATTGCAACAAAATCTATTTATTAAAAATAGATAAAAGTCATAAGTGGTTTTTAAATGCAACCCCAAATCTAGCCCAAACGTATTTTCTTGGGGGGCTGGGGGGGGGGGGGGTGATAGTGGGGAAGGGTAACAAACTATCTTAGTTTGGGGGAATTTCCTCTAACTTCCTGTCCCAGTGACGGGGAGGAATGGCGGAAGTGATGGGAAATATATTTATTGGGGATGGAGGTAGCTAAAAAGAATACATTTTTCTAGTGCCGTGGCAGAAAGGTGCACCTTGGTCAGGTCTTTAATGCTGTGTGCACCTTCCTGTCCCATGACCCCTGTTCCCCTCATTCCTTGTCCTGGTTTTACAGGGTTGTAACTAAGACAGTGAGTAAAAATCTCCCCAATGATGTCACAGACAGCAGAAAGTCTGATAGAGGTTCTGACCCTTGTCAACACTTCAAAAATGACAAAAAAAGTTATGGGTGGAATTTGGCTGTAAGACCTCTTTCACATTGAGGCGTGGAGCCGCGGTGACGGTATAGCGCGCTATTTGTAGCGCGGCTATACCGTCGTATTTACCGCGATATTCGGGTATTCGGGTCGCGTTGCGGGCGGTATTACCGCGGTGTTATCGCGGTTTCCCATTGATTTCAATGGGAAGGCGCGGTATAGGAGCGGTGAACACACCGCTCCTATACCGCAGTAAAGATGCGGCTAGCAGGACTTTTGGAGCGCTCCTGCTAGCGCACCGCTTCAGTGTGAAAGCCTTCGGGCTTTCACATTGAACACTACGGGGCAGGTTTTTTCATGCGGTATAGCAGCGCTATTTTTAGCGATGTACCGCATGTAAAACGCCTCAATGTGAAAGGGGCCCAAAGCATCTCAGAGTGCCTTGCAGCCCTCGGTTTGAGTCCCAGCCAGGACACTATCTGCATGTTATCCCTGTGCTTGCATGTCTTTCCACCCACATTACTAAAGACATGCTGGTAGGTTAATTGGCTATGAATTCATAGAAAAGCAATGAGAACTTTAACTATATTTACGGAGGTAGTTCACTGAGACCATATTATGAAATATTTTTTTTTTTTATATATACAAAAACCCTTTATAAACGTTGGACCAATGTCAATATAAAAACATCAATTGAATAATGGGGTTCATCAGCAAGACCTTAGAGAGCAATACAGAGTAGATACAAAAATGAGAACCAAAGTCTACCTATTTCATGGTTAGAGATCCGCTTCTTCAGGACTTTTTCTGGTCTCTCACATGTTACATATGTGAGACCAGAAAAAGCCCTGAAGTAGAAGATGTCTAACTACGAAACGCGTAGACGTTGGTTCTCATTTTTGTATCTACTTTGTATTGCTCTCTAAGGTCTTGTTGATGAACCCCATTATTCAATAGATGTTTTTATACTGACTTTTGATCTTGGCTTTTAAAAATATTTTTTTAAATAAAAAATTGCATTTTATAATATGGTGTCTGTGAACTACCTCTGGAGATATAGTTAAAGTCCTCATTGTTTTGTCTGTGAAATGGTATATTTATGAGTTGGGGGATGATATCTCCGTTGGTTTTTTATAGTTAGCTCTATACCAACTTCCCAACCTCTACTATTTGTAGTGGTAGTTTTAGGTACATTGGCCCGGATTCACAAAGCACTTACGCCAACGTATCTCGATATAAGCCGCGTAAGTCTATCTATGCGCCGTCGTATCTGTGCGCCATGCCCACAATCAGAGATACGCCTAAAAATAGGCTTCCTCCGACCGATGTAACTTGCCTACGCCGTCGTATTGTGGGTGCATATTTACGCTGGGTGCATTTTCTGCTTCCATTAATTTTCTATGCACATATGCAAATGAGGGAGATACGCCGATTCACGAACGTAGTTGCGCCCGGCGCATAATACATGCGGTTTGCATAAGTCGTACGTCCGGCGTAAAGTTATTCCCCATATAGGAGGCGCAACTCATGCAAAGGTATGGACCAGGGAACACAGCCGTCGTATTTTACGTTGTTTACGTAGTACGTGAATAGGGCTAGGCGTAGGTTACGTTCACGTTGTAGGCAGTGATTCGAGATATCTTAGGCAGTTGTTTCGACGTGATTCTGAGAATGCTCACTGGGATGCGTCCACGGGACGGCGCATGCGCCGTACGTTAATCATAACTTTATGATGCTCAGTCCTTCATTTACATGGGGTCACGCCTCATTAGCATGGCTCACGCCCACTTCCACCTACGCTGGCTTACACTGAGGAAACCCAGCGTAGATTTGAGAGCGACTGGGGGGCGAGTGCTTTGTGAATACTGTGCTTGCATCTGTGCGCTGCGCTGGCGTAGCGTAAAGGAGATACGCTACGGCGGCATAAATATGCGCCGATGTATGTGAATCTGGGCCATTGGCTCTTGTTTGAATTGGCCCTAGTATGTGTATGTATATGTGTAAGGAACCTTAGATTGTAAGCTCTGGAGAGCAGAGACTTGTGTGTATGTTGTGCTGCATAGATCGTAAAATGCCTGTAATAAAAAAATATAATCTCTGGAGCACTTGAATACATATTACATGTTTCTGAGCCCAACTCCCCAAGCCCTAAACCAGTTCAATTCATCTTGGCTAATCGGATATGGTGGGGGGCGGCTATGGGCAGTTCGAGGCTGGTAAGAGATGTAACTATTTTTTGTCAAAGTCAACCAAGACTCTACAAACTTGTAGCTACATCAGTAAAACCATTAACACATTTTAAAAGTAAAAGCTAGTTAAGGAGTATTGTCTAAATACAAGTTCCATAGGTATTCTTTTTTTACAGAAAGAGGTTTTTATTAACAAAGCAGCATTACAAGATATGCATTATTCGACAATTCCATAGGTATTCTTACTTGAATCTTGGTGGTCTATTTATAAAAAATAAAAACAAAATGGCTGTACAAATATGACCAAATATTTTCTATGATCATAAGTGCCATCTAGTGGACATAATGTAGTATTTTTCCTTAAAAGCCTCAAACAGTCAAATACCCCATTGTGGCCACTAAATGGCATTAATGATAAAAGGAAATAATCAGATTAGATAAAATATGATAAAATAATTTCATTATGAATGTGTATAATAAAACATAAAAAAATAAAAAATAAAATAATGTATTCAATTATTATTATTATTTTTTATACACATTTCAGTGAATTTTTCACTTCACGTTTGCAGCTTTTTTAATGCACATGCTTGCGCGCAGATAATCACATACACAAGTTTTCAATATGGCTGTGCAAATGTTTGTCACATTTGTACAACATTTTTTTATATATACAGCCAGCAAGATCCAAGTAAAAAGATTTCAGATGAAACAACTCCTGCACTTTCCTCTGTGCAGGAGCTTTCTGTAATAAAGACCAGTCGCTGCTGCTCTCTCTCCTTGTGCAGGGCGACTGGTCTTGTCTCCGCCCCCTCCTGTAGTTGTCTGCAGACAGCTTGTAGTGGGAGGGACCTTCTGGGCCCCTCCCACACCTCTGCTCTCTGTACAGCACAGTAATTACACTACTTTTTAAGGTAATATCTGGGATTGTATTGGGTAGACTCCTGCGCTGTGTAGGATATGGATAAGGAGGAGTGGGCCAGATGGGTGGCAGTGGGGTGGGTGGACGTGGATACTGCAGCAAACAACAGGGGTGTTGTCCTCTTAAGACAAAAAAATATGATGTGTAAAGTGTGGAAGTGTCTGCGCTGTAAGAAACCTGAACTGGGGAAGGCACAAGGGAGGGGTGAGTGGACGGAAGTCCGTGGGCCAGTGGGATAATGGATGTATAGACACAGTGGAGGTGACCCACAATGAAAAAGGAAATATGTGTGGTCTGGCCTAAATAGTGTGGCAAAAAACACATAAAAACTCTTGTCACTAATAAGTGAACATTTCAAACAAATAAACTCTTTGAGGTGAATGGTGAAAAATGAACATATAAAATGAGCGGAGCTCAAACAAAAGTGGTAAAGTCTTATAAACAATGGTGGAGAGCAATCAAAAAAGCAAACCAAAATAGAGATTGACTAGTAAGTAGGTAAGTGGTTGAGTATAGGAAATGCCAAACTCCAGTGAATCGTGGTGTGTGATCAGGTAGGTCCACACATCGTGCACCCTTCACCAGTAGTGAATCAAATGGCTTACCTCTCTACTCACATACAGACTCAGGTCAGTCACTGTACCAGCTGGCTATTGAATGGATATTTGCTTGTTTCGATCGTGGTACATACATGTAAAGACAGCGATATAGATGTTGTTGCTTTAACTTCTTGCAAACAACAAGGAGACAAAATTTCCACAGTCAGGGGTGGCTAATTGTCCACTTACACAACTTACAAAGATGTATAAGGGGCGTGTGCCTATCTCCACGAGCGCCGGACTCGTATCCCAATCTTCTTACTACTGCCAGTTTCCTCTCAGCATCGAATGGAACCGTCCGATAGGGCAGTCTAAGGGCGGTTCCGTAGCTACGAGCGCCGCGCTCGTCCACTGTCCGTCAGGTACTGCTCCTGGTGTGTACTCTGTATTCCCGACGCGTATTCGTCACATCACGTGACTTCATCACGTGATGTGACGAATACGCGTCGGGAATACAGAGTACACACCAGGAGCAGTACCTGACGGACAGTGGACGAGCGCGGCGCTCGTAGCTACGGAACCGCCCTTAGACTGCCCTATCGGACGGTTCCATTCGATGCTGAGAGGAAACTGGCAGTAGTAAGAAGATTGGGATACGAGTCCGGCGCTCGTGGAGATAGGCACACGCCCCTTATACATCTTTGTAAGTTGTGTAAGTGGACAATTAGCCACCCCTGACTGTGGAAATTTTGTCTCCTTGTTGTTTGCAAGAAGTTAAAGCAACAACATCTATATCGCTGTCTTTACATGTATGTACCACGATCGAAACAAGCAAATATCCATTCAATAGCCAGCTGGTACAGTGACTGACCTGAGTCTGTATGTGAGTAGAGAGGTAAGCCATTTGATTCACTACTGGTGAAGGGTGCACGATGTGTGGACCTACCTGATCACACACCACGATTCACTGGAGTTTGGCATTTCCTATACTCAACCACTTACCTACTTACTAGTCAATCTCTATTTTGGTTTGCTTTTTTGATTGCTCTCCACCATTGTTTATAAGACTTTACCACTTTTGTTTGAGCTCCGCTCATTTTATATGTTCATTTTTCACCATTCACCTCAAAGAGTTTATTTGTTTGAAATGTTCACTTATTAGTGACAAGAGTTTTTATGTGTTTTTTGCCACACTATTTAGGCCAGACCACACATATTTCCTTTTTCATTGTGGGTCACCTCCACTGTGTCTATACATCCATTATCCCACTGGCCCACGGACTTCCGTCCACTCACCCCTCCCTTGTCCCTTCCCCAGTTCAGGTTTCTTACAGCGCAGACACTTCCACACTTTACACACAATATCTGGGATTGACAAGGCATTGTGTGCACTCAAAGCAGATTTATTTTCTCTGTAGCTATTGAGAAATATATTTTAATGAAGATTGAGGCCCAGATTCTCAAAAAAGCGCCTATCTTTAGGCGGGCGTAGCGTATCTCAGATACACTACGCCGCCATAACTTAGAGCGGCAGGTCCCGTATTCAGAGACAACTTCCGCTCTAAGTTACGGCGGCGTAGTGTATCTGGCACGGCGTAAACCCGCCTAATTCAAACTAGGCTGGTAGGGGGCGTGTTGTATGTGAATGTTTTGTGACCCCACGTAAATGACGCTTTTATCGAACGGCGCATGCTCAGTATCACGTCGAATTTTTAAAATAAATTACGCCCGCTCAATGCTTAGGCGACGTGAACGTAACCTACGCCCAGCCCCATTCACGGTCGACTTACGCAAATGATGTAAAATACGACGCTGTTCGGACGTTTCCGACATCCATACCTTACATGACTTACCCCTGCTTTATGAGGGGTAACTTTACGCCGGTCCGACGCCTTACGTAAATGACGTATCTTGATACGCCGGGCACACGTACGTCCGTGAATCGGCGTATCTAGCTAATTAGCATATTCTACGTGGAAATATATGGAAGCGCCCGTAGCGGCCAGCGTAAATATGCACCCTAAGATATGACGGCGTAAGAGACTTACGCCGCTCGTATCTAGGCAGCTGTGAGGCGTATCTGATTCTATGAATCAGGCGCAGAGATGCGACGCCTCACACTCAGAGTTACGACGGCGTATCTCGAGATACGCCGTCGTAACTCCTTTGTGAATCCAGGCCTATATTTCCTAGAATTTAGCTTTAGAAAAAACACTAGGCTTTGCTACGTAAATTGTGGTGAATAGATTGAAAATGCTGAGAAAGCAGAAATACATTAGACATAATTGGATTCATATTTCAGTAATTTTTTTTTTTCATGTAGAAAGGAATAGTGGAAGATGATGTTTTTCGAGGGTTTGGGGGGCACGGTATATTGGACCGCTTGCGGCTGGATGGCAAGGTCGCCTATGTGACCGGAGGAGGTCAGGGTATTGGACGAGCTTTTGGCCACGCTCTAGGAGAAGCGGGTGCTAAGGTGGCCATTGTGGATATGGACTTGGAAAAGGCTGAGGCTGTGGCACATGAGCTGCATTTGAAAGGTATGTGATTTTTGTATATACTGTATCATTGATCATTTGGTATTATCTATGTTACATGCATCTGTCATTTTCAGAGCAACATTGCACTATGGTGCAGGGGCGGACTGACAACTCATGGGGCCCCCGGGCAATAGAAGATTATGGGGCCCCTGGGCTTACAGATGGCCACCACGCCAGGAGGCAGTGCAGAGGCGGGGCAGCTAAAATCTCAGGATTTTCATATCAAAAGCATGTCGGTTTGAGACATATCAGGGACAGATTGAAAAAAAACACAGATTTTTACATACTGTCCCTGGTTTTACTGAGCCTGGCAACCCTGATGGGGCCCCCTAGTGGCATGGGGCCCTCGGGCAGTGTCCGAGTGCCACAATGGTCAGTCCGCCCCTGCTATGGTGTCACTGAACCATATATGTGACTGCCCTCTGTGAACCGATGCGTGTGTCAATGCAAAGTTAATGACACCCCCAGATCTGTTTGCAGATCGCAGTGCGAACTGTGAAATGGTACAGGACATAATTTTTTGGGGGTACAGCGTCACAATTATCAGTTAAGGCGAGGCACAAAAAAATGGTCTGGTCAGGAAGGGGGTAAAACCTTCCAGGGCTAAAGTGGTTAAAGCGGGGGTTCACCCGTACATAACACTTTTTCCCCTTAGCAAATAAATGGACGAGAACTGGACAGCCGCACTTCAAAATCACTTAAAAAAGTTGTCTTTTTATTTTTCAACTGCACAAACAGTCACTGCAAACCAACAAGATACAGTATGGCCGACGCGTTTCGCACTTGCAGTCAGTGCTTAGCCATGACTAAGCACTGACTGTAAGTGCGAAACGCGTCGGCCATACTGTATCTTGTTGGTTTGCAGTGACTGTTTGTGCAGTTGAAAAATAAAAAGACAACTTTTTTAAGTGATTTTGGAGTGCGGCTGTCCAGTTCTCGTCCATTTATTTGCTATCATCAGCATTGCCAGCACCTTGGTGGTTCAACAACCCTTGATTGCTCACGGGGCTCACCTGGAGCGGTGAGATATCTGTCTGTTTGTCTGAATCTGGATTTTGCACTTTTTTCCCTTAGATTGATGCTCGTTTTGTCTAGGGGAATCGGCTAGTTGTTTTAAAATATGAGCAGTACTTACCGTTTACGAGATGCATCTTTTTGTCCGCCGCTTCCGGGTATGGGCTGCGGGAATGGGCGTTCCTATTTTGATTGACAGTCTTCCAAGAGGCTTCCGACGGTCGCATCCATCGCGTCACAATTTTCCGAAAGAAGCCGAACGTCGGTGTGCAGGCGCAGTATAGAGCCGCACCGACGTTCGGCTTCTTTCGGCTACGAGTGACGCGATGGATGCGACCGTCGGAAGCCTCTCGGAAGACTGTCAATCAAGAAGGAACGCCCGCTCCCGAAGACCCATACCCGGAAGCGACGGAGAAGATGCATCTCGAAAACGGTAAGTACGGCTCATATTTTAAAACAACTAGCCGATTCCCCTAGACAAAACGAACAGGAATCTAAGGGGAAATTTTTTTTATGGGTGAACTCCCGCTTTAAAGGCTAGAAAGGGGACATTCTGCATTGAATGTTAATGGGGGATAGATTGAGTTTCCTCTCATTTCAAATTGTTCAGAGTAGCTCACAGCCTACCTGAGGTCTGCTCTGAAAATGCCTAGAAAGGTAAGAATTATTATTATTTTTTTTATTATTTTTAATAATGATGTGTGAATGGGAATACATAACAAGCATACAGAGAGATGTGACTGCAAAAGTGCAATCTCTTAAATTGACACTAGGTGGCGACATATACCAATAAACGAAGAACATCATTTATTGAAATTCAGTACAGAAAAAAATATATATATATAAATATATTCTGCTACTTAGTATGTTGATTAAGGACACATTGTAGCTGTTGATTCCAATATTAAAGCAATTGCCCGCATATTTATAAATGTCTGTCATTAATTACCTGTCCATTTAAAATGCAGAAAAAAAAAAAAAACCAACTCAGCTAATTTTTCTGGTGGAATTATTTTGCAGGCATAAATTCCGTTGCCATGGCAGCCGATATTAGCAAAGAAGAAGATGTGAAAAGAGTGGTGGACGCGATTGTGGCTAATTGGGGGAGAATTGACATTGCGTGTAATAACGCGGGAATTAACATGAATTCGGCGAGCGAAGATACCACCCTGGAGGAATGGGACAAAACGTTTAACGTGAACCTGCGCGGCCTCTTCATATGTTGTCAGGTGTGTTCTCTGGAGCTTATTAAGACATGTTATAGCAGAACTGAGAGGTCCAATTAGAAGGTTTCCGGAGGGCGGTGGAGTCAAATATGATTGGGGGATTACTTTTATTTTGTATAATTAGTTTTATCTTTTTTTTGTTGGTCGCCCAATAAAGCAAATTTGGCAACTGCTCAGATCAATTTATAACTAGCAAATGGAAAAGGTCCATATAGGAAAGACAACCCCACCAACAAAAAATAGAAACTTTTTCAGAACGTTCTCTAGTTAACCACTTCCATACAGGGCACTTACGCACCTTCCCGCCCAAGCCAATTTTCAGCTTTCAGCACTGTCGCACTTTGAATGGCAATTGCGCGGTCATGCTACACTGTACCCAAACAAAATTGGCGTCCTTTTTTCCCCACAAATAGAGCTTTCTTTTGGTGGTATTTGATCACCTCTGCGATTTTTTTTTGCGCAACAACTAAAAAAAGACAAAAAATTTTGAAAAAAAATTACGTTTTTATTTTTTTCTGTTAATTTTTTTGTAAATAAGTAAGTTTTCTCTTTCAATTACGGGCACTGATATGGCGGCACTGATGAGATGGCACTGATGGACATCGATGAGGTAGTACTGACGGGCACAGATAAGGTGGCACTGATTGGCGGCGCTGGTATGCGGCACTGATGGGCACACATAGGCGGCACTGATGGGCACACATGGGCGGCACTGATGGGCACACATTGGCGGCACTGATGGGCACTCATGGGCGGCACTGATGGGCACTCATGAGCGACACTGGGCACTCATAGGCGGCACAGATGGGCACTCATGGGTGGCACTTATGGGTGGCACAGATGGGCACTGGGCATGGATGGGCACTGTGGGGTGGCACTGATGGACACTGTGGGGTGGCACTGATGGACACTGTGGGGCAGCACCTATGTTGCCAGTCAGTGCCCATTTGTGGGCACTGATTGGCATCTTTTATTTTATTTTTATGTTTTTTTTTTCCAGACTTTTTTTTTTTTGTAGCATTTTATTTTATTTTTTTTCCGGCATTTTTTTCAGTTTGCCCTTCCCTGGTGGTCCAGGGTGGGCTTCCCTGGTGGTCCAGTGTGGCGATCCGAGGGGGGCTGCACTGATAAACAATCAGCGCGAACCCCCCCTGTCAGGAGAGCCGCCGTTCGGCTCTCCTCTACTCGCGTCTGTCAGACGCGAGTGAGGAAGATCTGTCAACGGCTCTTCCTGTTTACATCGTGATCAGCCGTGGTTGGACACGGCTGATCACGTGGTAAAGAGTCTCCGTTAGAGACTCTTTACCGAGATCGGTGTTGCAGGGTGTCAGACTGACACCCCGCAACAACGATCGCCGCAACGCGCGCCCCCGGGGGCGCGCAGCGGCTCAGAATCCTGAGGATGTCATATGACGTCCGGTCAGGATTCCACAACCACTTTGCCGACGTCAATTTGTCATTGGCGGGCGGCAAGTGGTTAAGGCAGAAAAGACTATTTAACTATTTCAGCATTTTAGGGTAAAAATCAGTGGGCCGGATTCAAAGAGATTTGCGCATTCTTTACGGAGGCGCAGGGCAACGATTTTGCCCTGCGCCCCCGCAATTTTTTTGTGCTGCCCTCGACTCACGGAGCATAAGCTCCGTAAATTGCGCGGGCGCGCCGGCAAAATGCCCAGCGCAAGAGCACGCAATTTAAATGATCCCGTAGGGGGCGGGAATCATTTAAATTAGGCGCGTTCCCGCGCCGAGCGTAGAGCGCATGCCCCGTCGGGAAAGTTTCCCGACGTGCATTGCGGCAAATGACGTCGCAAGGACGTCATTTGCTTCAAAGTGAACGTGAATGGCGTCCAGCGCCATTCACGATTCACTTACGCAAACTACGTAAAATTCAAATTTCGCGACGCGGGAACGACGCGTATACGTAACATGGCCTTGCGCGAAAACCGCCGTACGTAAACGACGTAAATTGCGTACGCAGGGCTCGCGCAACGTTGTGAATCGGTGTTAGTATGCAATTTGCATACTATACACTGAGCACAACGGGAACGCCACCTAGCGGCCATCGCTAGAATGCAGCCTAAGATATGCGGGCATAAGAGCCTTATGCCGCGCAGATCTTAGGCTGCAGTCGGCGTAACGGGGTTCCTGAATCAATTACGCCGGGGCAAGTAAGCAATTGCGCTGTGTAACCTATGTAACCTATGGTTACACAGGCGCAATTTCTTCTTGAATCCACCCCAATGTTTCTCCTTCAGGCTTTTACAAATATATAAAACAACAAAACCTGGGGAATGCCCAGGGAACGACCAAGCCTACTTACCGACCAGCTCGCAGAACAACCAATTAACCCGTCTAACAGTATGCGTTAAAAACAAGGGTTTTGTCCGCACGCATTTGCAAACGCATGCGTGAGCCACGCCAAGGCACCCTGCAATCTGTGGTCCTAACACTAAACTATGAGCGTCCCCACAATGGAGACACATGCATTATGATGGATAGATGAGGGCAGGTGGACTGGAGGGGAGCCACCCCTCCTTAACTACATGCCGACCACTCGCCGGCGGCGGCAGGTCGGCTCTCCTGCACGAGAGCTCGTAGCTCTACGTCGCCTCGCGAAGCGGCCACTAGCACACTAACACACAGCTCCCGGTCCTGTCAGTGGGAGAAATGCCTGACCGTCTGTTGATACAATGTATGAACAGCGATCAGTCATTTCCCCTAGTAAGTCCACCCCCCCTACAGATAGAACACACCCAGTGAACATACTTAACCCCTTCCCCACCCCCTAGTGTTAACCCCTTCCCTGCCAGTGGCATTTTTATAGTAATCAATGCATTTTTATAGCACTGATCGCTATAAAATTGCCAATGGTCCCAAAAATGTGTCAAAAGTGTCCGAAGTGTCCGCCACAATGTCGCAGTACCGAAAAAAAAACGCTGATCGCCGCCATTAGTAGTAAAAAAAAACAATCAATAAACGCTTATTGCGATTTTTTTTTTTACGAAAAATATGTAGAAGAATACGTATCGGCCTAAACTGAGATTTTTTTTTTTATATATATTTTTGGGGGATATTTATTATGGTGAAAAGTAAAAAATATTCATTTTTTTTCAAAATTGTCGCTCTAATTTTTTTATAGCGCAAAAACTAAAAACCGCAGAGGTGATCAAATACCACCAAAAGAAAGCTCTATTTGTGGCAAAAAAAAGGATGTAAATTTTGTTTGGGAGCCACGTCGCACGACAGTTAAAGCGACGCAGTGCCGAATTGCAAAAAATGGCCCGGTCAATGGGCAGCCAAATGCTCCAGGGCTGAAGTGCTTAAATGAAGCACAGTTAAAGTGCCTCCATCCCGGGTACATGTAGACAAAAAAAAGTCCCACAATTCCTTTTTTGTCTACAAATAATAAAAATTATTATTATTATTTGTACAACATATTAAAATAGTATATATTTGCTTTTAGTATTTTTGTATGAAATTAATAATAATATTAATAATAATGAAAAAAAATAATAATAATAATTTATTATTATTATAATTTTTTTTGTACAACATATAAAATATAATAGAATTGCTTTTGGTTTGTTTGTATGAAAACAATAAAATGATTAATAATAATAATAATAATAATAATAATAATAATAATAATAATAATAATTATTAATTTCATACAAAAATACTAAAAGCACATTCAACAAAAAAGGAAGTATATAAAGCACCTAATTAAAAAAATATGCAAACATGAATGCATTGCAATCATAGCCTCCATTTTCCAGTTGATACGTAATAGCAAGCCAGTCTATAAGTCTACGCGTTTCATTGAAAAACAGGTCCACTTCTTCAGGACCCAACAGTGTACTGGCACCCGCACTGGGTATTTTTTAAGAAAGTTGTGACTTTTACACTTGGCAGGCACAGCAAGCAAAGCCAAAAGATAAAGTCAACTGTCTCTCATCTGATCAAACAACCAAACAGACCTATGAATGTTCCCAAAGTCCTGTACAGTGGAACCTCGGTTTAAGAGTAACTTGGTTTAAGAGCGTTTTGATAAGCGAGCAACTTTTTTTTTAAATTCTGACTCGGTTTGCGAGACGAGCAGAATTCAAGCTAAAAAGGCCTGCAGTACCTAATTTTGTCCAAAATACGGGGGGCGCAGGAGCCGAGAAAAGCTGAACATTGGCCTGCAGTACCTAATTTGGCCTGAGGTACCAGGGCGCAGGAAATGAGCCGAAGTGTCCTCGGGCCTTTTTAGTCTGTTTTCGGCTCTCTCTGGCGCCCCCCCCCCCCCACCTCTGGCCGCATTGGGTATTGCACAGGGCTGGACTGGGACACAAATCTGGCCCTGGACTTCATCCAGACTGGCCCACTTTGACAGGTCTCTCCCATGGTGGCCGGACAACTCCCGCACCCCCCCTCCCCGCCTGGCCACCCAAGCCCCCTCTCCCCCTTCACTAGCCATTCTACTTTATTAGAGTAGAACCGCTGGTACTGGTACTCTTATAAGAAGTACCAGTGGGGAAGTTAGACATTATTTCACCCGTAGCAAAGAATCAGTTTGGTGCCCCCCCTTATGGGACAAGATTAGGCAGAAGTGAGAAACTCCCAGGCCATAGCTGTCGAGTCAACTGTCTGTCCCCTCCCCCATGCTCCTTTGTCGTCGTCCCTGCTCCTCTGGTCCTCCCCCTGCTTCTTTGTTCCCCCCCAGGTGAGCGCTGCGGGGAGGGAGAGGAGGTGAGCGCTGCGGGAAGGGAGAGACAGAGGAGCATAGGGGGGCGGCGGTCCGCTGTCACTGAAGCTGGCCCACTGAGCCATCGGCCCACCGGGAAACTCCCTGTAGTCCCAATGGCCAGTCCATCCCTGGTATTGCATCCCATTGAAGTCAATGCGGAACAAATCATTTTCGTTTCCATTGACTTCAATGGGAAAAGTTTCCCATCCCAGCAATTCAAAGCGAGTACTTTGGATTACGAGCATACTCCAGGAACGGATTATGCTCGTAATCCGGGGGTTTAACTGTATACAGAAACGGTGCCACAGGGATCTAATACCATGGGGCAAATCCCATGCAGCCATGCTGCCAAACATGTGGCCATGTGGATCAGCTCCATCCACGGGAAGGAATATTCTACATTTAACGAGCTGCAAAGGATTCTGGGAATGGCCCTTGTCACAACTGAGGCTTGACAACAGTTCCTAATGCAGTGAGAAATACTAGTTTGTTTTCTTCAAGGATCCACTGCTGGGCATAACTGGCACGAAGAATAATGAATAATTTGCTAAGAGGCTTCAGTTAATTAATGCGGTACTGATAACTGAACCCTTAAGTGTTATCGGGTGGGGTCCACTTTGAAAAAGCCACACATCTGAAGTATTAATGGTCTAATTCATTGCCTCTCCAACGCTAAGTAAATTAATACTTTAACTACACTTTGAAGTGTGGCCTTTCTGTGCCGTTGCCTAATCATTAATTAGGATTAACAACTGAAACTGCTAATTAATTTGAAGATTTCCTTTTTTTTCCCCCCTTTCTTTCATTGATAAATATATAGCGCAGGATTGGCTGCCACTGATTTCAAAGGAATATGTGAGGTTCTCATAAGCTAAATTGCAATTAACAGTTGCTGCTGTTCATTTATTTTTAGAAGGGAACTCCAAAAAAATAAATAAATGATTTCAGATTACACGCGGCTAACATCTTCTGGTTTGGCTGCAGGGCCAATCCTTGCTTTGGCAGGCGATCGCCATCTTGGAGTTGCCTCTTGAGTCTGAAAATAAAGCAAAACATTAAGGCCCGGATTCAGAAAGCCCGGCGTTACTTTGTGCGGGCGTAGCGTATCTCAGATACGCTACGGCGCCGTAACCTAGTGAGGCAGGTTCTGTATTCAGAAAGAACCTGCGCCCTAAGTTACGGCGGCGTAGCGTATGAGGGCCGGCGTAAGCCCGCCTAATTCAAAATAGGAAGATGGGGGCGTGTTTTATGTTAATTCAGTGTGACCCCACGTAAATGACGTTTTTAACGAACGGCGCATGCGCCGTCCGTGGACGTGTCCCAGTGCGCATGCTCCAAATTACGCCGCAAAGCCTCATTGGTTTCGACGTGAACGTAACTTACGCAAAGCCCTATTCGCGAACGACTTACGCAAACGACGCAAAATTTGATGCTGGCCCGACGTCCATACTTAACATTGGCTACGCCTCATATAGTAGGGGTAACTTTACGCCGGAAAAAGCCTTACGTAAACAACGTAAAAAAATGCGGCGGGCAGACGTACGTTTCTGAAACGGCGTATCTACCTAATTTGCATATTCTACGCGTAAATCTCCAGAAGCGCCACCTAGCGGCTAGCGTAAATATGCAACTAAGATACGACGGCGTAAGAGACTTACGTCTGTCGTATCTTAGCCAAATTTTGGCGTATCTTGCTTTCTGAATACAGAAAGAAGATACGCCGGCGCATGCTAGAATAGATACGCCGACGTAATTTGTTTCTGAATCCGGGCCACAATAAGAACTCTAGCCAACAAGAAAAAAAAATGAATAGCCATTAAGATATAAAATATCAAAGACAGCTTTTCATTTCCCCCCCGCAGTACTTTTTTCTGCCACTGGATGTCCTCAGTCTAATGGTCAGCCACAGATAGCCCACATCCTCTGAGCCCAGGTCATCCTGGACCCACCCCAGAATGGGATTGGACATAAATCAGAGAAGTAGCTCATCTCTCTGTCACTCCGCTTTCTCTTCCTACCCTTATGCTTCATATCAGCACATGTACAGATTGGCCCAGATTCACAAAGCACTTACGCCGACGTATAACAAGTTACGCCGACGTAAGTGCAAATGTGCGCCGCCGTATCTGTGCGCCTGACCAACAAACAGATATGCGCCTAAAACCAGACTACACCCCGCCGACGTAGCTTGCTTAACGCCGGCGTAAGGTGGGTGCACATTTAGGCTGGGTGCATGGTGCCGCTCCCATTGATTAGCCATTCAAACATGCAAATGAGGAAAAAAACGGCGATTCACGAACCTGCGTGCGCCCGACGCAGGCTACGCGAGGTGCGCGTAAGTTGTACGTCCGGCGTAAAGTTATTCCCCATAAAGGAGGTGCAACCCCTCAGCAGATATGCAAAGGTCTGCACCAGGGAACACAAGCCGGCGTATTTTACGTTGGACGTGTGTCTGGCTGGGCGTAGGTTACGTTCACGCCGTACGCAGTGATCCGGCGTAGTTTAGGCAGTTGTTCCGACGTGGTTGTGAGCAGGCGCAGGGGGATGCGTCCACGTCACGGCGCATGCGCAGTTCGTGATACGTATCTGTCTGGCGCTCGGACCATCATTTGCATGGGGTCATGCCTCATTTGCATGGGTCACGCCCACTTCCACTTATGCAGGCGTACGCCTTCGAATCCCACGCCACGCTGGCGCAGCGTTGGGAGCACTGGCTTGCTGAATGGCATTGCTTGCCTCTCTCGCGTTGGCGTAGCGTGCATTGGTTACTCTACGGTGGCGTAATGTGCGCCCACACTCTGTGAATCTGAGCCATTGGCTCCCTGTGCTGCTTCTTCCTCTCACACCCCAACCCTGCTGAACCCTCAGGGCAGCGTGAGCTCAAGGACCAGCTGCTTTGGGGAAAGTGCAGGGGCCCCCCATGCAGCTGGGGCCCCTGGGCAGTGCCCAGGTGTGCCCTCTCATTAAGACAGCCCTGCCATCAGTGCCGCCTATCAGTGACCATCATCAGCGCCCCTCATTGGTGCCACCTCATTGGTGCCCATCAGTGCCGCCTTATCAGTTCCCATCAGTGCAGCCATATCAGTGCCCGTAAATGAAGAAGAAAACTTACTTATTTACAAAAAAAATTTAACAGAAAAAAATAAAAACTTTGGGGCAGATCCACAGACAGAGTACGCCGGCGTATCTACTGATACGCCGGCGTACTTTCAAATTTCCCGCGTTGTATCTTTAGTTTGAATCCTCAAACCAAGATACGACGGCATCTGGGTTAGATCCGACAGGTGTACGTCCTCGTACGCCTTTCGGATCTAAGATACAATACTTTGGCGTCCGCTGGGTGGCGTTCACGTCGTTTTCTGCGTCGGGTATGCAAATTAGCTATTTCCGACGATCCACGAACGTACGCGCGGCCGTCGCATTCTCTTACGTCGTCTCTAGTCGGCTTTTTCCGGCGTATAGTTAAAGCTACTGTTTTGTGGCGTATAGTTAGAATTGCCATGTTAAGTATGGCCGTCGTTCCCGCGTTGAAATTTGAATTAATTAATTAAGTCGTCCGTGAATCGGGATGGACGTAAATCACGTCTAAGTTAAAAACAATTAAGTCATTTAGCGCAATGCACGGCGGGAAATTTAGAAACGGAGCATGCGCAGTTCATTCGGCGCGTGGTCGCGCTTTATTTAAATGAAATACGCCCCCTAATCACCGATTTGAATTCCGCGCCGTAACGCCGCTTGAGATACACTACCCCGCCGTAACTTACGGCGCAAATTCTTCCAGGATTCGAACCAGCCAAAAGTAAGTTACAGCGGCGTAGCGTATCTCTAATACGTTGCTCCGATCTAATTCTATGTGGATCTGCCCCTTTATTTTTTTCCACATTATCTGTATTTTTTTGGTTGTTGCACAAAAAATACAAATTGCAGAAGTGATCAAATACCACCAAAAGAAAGCTCTATTTCTGTGAACGAAATGATAAAAATTTCAGTGTAGCATGACCGCGCAATTGTCATTCAAATTGCGACAGCGCTGAAAGCTGAAAACTGGCTTGGGCAGGAAGGTGCGTAAGTGCCCGGTATTGAAGTGGTTAAGTATTGGAATTTATCGTGTAATTAAAAAAAAAATGAACATATTCTTTTTTAACATTTCCATTTACGATTATTATGTCATTGTGAGCGCTCTGCAATCTCACTTTTCCGTCTTGCCTCCATAGGCTGCAGGCCGTGTAATGCTGAGTCAAGGCTACGGGAAGATAATTAACACGGCGTCCATGGCAAGTTTAATAGGTGAGTGATGAGAGCTGACAGGTGGGATTTAACATTGGTTGTTTAATTAGTAATCATGCCATCTGATTTAATTAAGAATTCAGAAAGTAGTAAATCACTGACACTTTATATCAGGTCAAAAGATATATTAGCAAACAGTTTGGCCTACTTAACCCGACGCTGAGTGACGCACCTGTATGACTGTCAGAAGTGGAAGGCTCTTGTTAATAGTATGACTCATTTACATACATTTACATAAATTAAAGGAGAACTCCCATTCAGAAGACAACGATGTCAGGTTGCAAAAGGAAAAACTGCGCTAAACAACAAATAAATTAGAAATCATCAATGAAGATCAAAGGCAGCAATTTGATGAGATAAACACAAAACAACATAATAGAAAATGAAATTGCTCTCCCTGCCGCCCCAGGGCCAGGTTCCGCAATGCACACCCTCCCCACACACCGAACTCCCCCCCCCCCTCCTCCCCAAATCAATGGAGAATGGCAACTGGATAGCAGAGGCGGCGCGGTTAGTTCAATTTTTTTTTTCTTTACTTTTTTATCACTTTTTTTATTTATTTGTAGCTTGTCGCTTACTTTTTTTTTTTGTATAATTTTTTTATTATTTTTCTTATTCTTTACTTTTTAATTACTTTTTTATTTTATTAATTTAATTATTATTTCTTATTATTTATTTTTTTATAATTTTTTTTTCACTTTTTTGCTATCATACAGGAGAAAACAATTCCCTGTGTGATAGCAATTGGAGGTGACAGGTTCTCTTTATTGACCCTGTCACCTCCAAAACAGGAGTCCTAGCACTGTGCTAGAACTGTCACAGCTGAGATGGGAAGAGCACAGCTCTCCCCTCTCACTGTGTACATCGGCAGCAGGGACAGGCGACAGACTCTGTGGCCGGGGGGAGGATGGAGTTCCGAAGACAGAGCCAGCAGAGAGAGGTATGTGGGGTGGGGGGCGGGGGAGGGGAGGACGGACGGGAGAACACATTTTAGAAGTGATTTCGGCTACATCGCCGCAATCACTTGTTAACGAGCGAGCGGATTGCCCCATAACTTACCGCCCTTAACTGTATGTTACGGGCGTCGGAGGAATCCATGCCACTGCCGCCCCTTGGCGCCCTGCCACCCCAAGGCCTGGCCTCAGTGGCCTTGTGGGAAATCCGGGCCTGACAGCGCCAATAAAAGCTGGCAACCAAATGCTAGCATTAAATGTCAAGGAAAAAGTCCTGTTTAAATCCCAGATCTAAATGAATGGATATGGTAGTAGATACAAAAAGAGTCCCAAATATGTAGAATCAGAGCCAACAGACAGGACAGAACAGTACCACCGTGAATTGGACTTCTGTGAAGAGACCACCGCTTACCGGAACCAACAGGCAAATGAGCATTGAGCATAAATTCCATCCACGGGTTGAAACACCAGACAGCAGGGATTCAATGGGCAGACGTCCGATGGTGAGCTTAGAAACTCATAGAAGCAAGGTCCCGGTACATATATGCGATGAGAAGAGACGGACCATAGCGTAATTCCGTATAAAAGGTTTAATAAAATAAAAGAAATCGTACTTACAAACAAATGTGTTTTAAAAGCAAAATGCCGGCCGGCACTATAGGAGCCCTTCCTCCTCATGGTGAGCGCGGTGATGTCAGTGTACGCCATCCCAGACGCGTTTCGTCATCAATAGACGTTCTCAATGTCAGGTTGTGTGCACTTTTTTGTCACAAATGAGATCTGCAAAGCTGGGGTACATACGATCGTATTTTCCGTCTGGAATTGTGTGATGACAGGCTCCATCGGGCAATTGTTGTCAGATTTTCCGCGGACAAATGTTGGATGGCATGCTTTTCCGTGGACAATTGTGTGTTGTCAGATTTTCCGATAGTGTTCACACAAGTCTGTCTGACAAAAGTCCAAAGTACAAACACACATGCTTGGAAGCAATGCTCACCAAACACAACATTAGCAGAAGGTGCCCAAAGAGTGGCGCTAAAGATCTAAAAAAACACGTAGTTTCAGGTTTGTTGGCCAACAATTGTGTGTCGTTTGTATGCAAGACATGTTTAGGCTCTTCGGACAAAAGTCCTACGATTTGTCTGCAGAAAATCCGATCGTGTGTACGAGGCTTTAAGCCGTGTACACACGATCGGTTTGTCCGATGAAAACAGAGTGTTTTCATCAGACAAACCGATCGTGTGTGGGCCCCATCGGTTTGTTTTCCATCGGTGAAAAAAAATAGAACATGTTTAAAATGTTTCCTATGGATAAAAAAACGATAGAAAAAGAAGTCCATCGGACAAAAATCCACGCAGGCTCAGAATCAAGTCGACACATGCTCATAAGCATTGAACTTCATTTTTCTCAGCACAGTTGGGAGCTATGTCCCTCATTTTGGTCTGATCCAGGGCTCAAGTCCTGCAGGAACGTTTGGGAACGGCGTCCCTGCACTTTTTTCACAGCAGGAACTCAGTTCACTTTGCAGGACTAGAGCAGCCGAGCCGCCTGAGCCAATCGTTCACTAAGCCGCGATGCCCAGCTCGAGTCACTGTCAGGGGCAGGCGAACCTTAGTAATCCTTTATGTTACTGGCCGCTTCCTGTATATGGATTCATCGGGTAGTGTGCGGGTATTCCGTCACTTCCTCGATGCCGCAATGTCTCCTGGGAGCTTTTGTCATTGTTCCCAGGAGACATTGCGGAGGTCTGGAACTTGCTGGAACTTGCTTAAAGTTCTTTCTAAATCCCGCGATAACTCGCGGCAGACCTCCGCAATGTCTCCTGGGAACAATGACAAAAGCTCCCAGGAGACATTGCGGCATCGAGGAAGTGACAGAATACCCGCACACTACCCGATGAATCCATATACAGGAAGTGGCCAGTAACATAAAGGATTACTAAGGTACAGTGGATCAAAAAAAAAAAAAATGCGGTTTAGTAATTACGCATATGAGCGTATCATTTTTTTCTTTTGGTGGGGGAGTGGATCTTGGGTGGGAGTTCCCACACTTTTTTCCCCAGGACTTGACCCCTGGTCTGATCCATATAGATGTATATAAAATACACTTTTTATCTTTTAATTCATGCATAATTCTTCTTTAACCACTTCAGCCCCGGACCATTTGGCTGGCCAAAAACCAGGCCACTTTTTGCGATTCGGCACTGCGTCGCTTTAGCTGACAATTGCGCGGTCATGCGACGTGGCTCTCAAACAAAATTGGCTTCCTTTTTTTCCCACAAATAGAGCTTTCTTTTGGTGGTATTTGATCACCTCTGCGGTTTTTATTTTTTGCGCTATAAACAAAAGTAGAGCGACAATTTTGAAAACAATTCAATATTTTTTACTTTTTGCTTTAATAAATATCCCCCAAAAATATTAAAAAAATAAATGTTTTTCCTCAGTTTAGGTCGATACGTATTCTACATATTTTTGGTCCAAAAAATAGCGATAAGCATGTATTGATTGGTTTGCGCAAAAGTTATAGCGTCTACAAAATAGGGGACTGTTTTATGGCATTTTTATTAATATATTTTTTTTTACTAGTAATGGCAGCGATCAGCGATTTTTATCGTGACTGCGACATTATGGCCGACATATGGAACACTTTTGATGCTATTTTGGGACCATTAACATTTATACAGCGAGCAGTGCTATAAAAATGCACTGATTACTGTGTAAATGTGACTGGAAATGAACCACTAGGGGCGAGGTAGAGGTTAAGTTTGTCCTAGGGAGTGATTCTAACTGTTAGGGGGTGTGGCTACAAGCGACACATCACTGATCGCTGCTCCAATTGAGAGGGAACAGACAATCAGTGTCAATGTCACTAGGCAGAACGAGGAGATGCTTGTTTACACTTGCCTCTTCCCGTTCTGCAGCTCTGTGACCCGATCACGGGACACCGGGGGACATTGAAACTGCGTGCCCCACGGGCACGGTCACGGGGCCTGCATGGCGGGAATATCAAGGTGACGTATATATACGTCACTTTGCCCAGCCATGCCATTCATATACTTGTGAGCCGGTCGTTAACCGGTTAAAGTGGAGTTCTACCCAAAAATGGAACTTCTGCTTTTTGGAACCCTCCGGTGTCACATTTGGCACCTTTCAGGGGGGGGGGTGAGCAGATACCTGTCTAATACAGGTATTTTCTTCCACTTCCTGGCATAGATCACCTCGGCGATCTACGCCACTTTCGGCGCCTACTCTGTCTCCCCCCCCGCTGTCTTCTGGGAGACACACAGGTCCCAGAACACAGCGTGGACCAGTGAAGACACGCAGTGCGAATCGCGCATGCACAGTAGGGAACCAGGAAGTGAAGCCGCAATGCTTCACTTCATGATTCCCTTACTGACAATGGCGGCGGCAGCAGCCGATCTTTGAGCGAGGCCCCCTGGACAGGTAAGTGTCCATATATTAAAAGTCAGCAGCTGCTGTATTTGTAGCTGCTGGCTTTTAATATATTTTAGTTGGACCTCCGCTTTAAGGGGATGTGGCAGGGGGTGGGTCCTATGTCTACATACTTTTGCTAATAGGTGTCCCTTGTTCCCATCTCAAAAAGTTGGGAGGTATGGGTGGGAATGGTGCTAACAGGGGCGGACTGACAACTCGTAGGTCCCCCGGGAAATAGGAGATTATGGGGCCCCCAGCCAATAGGAGATTATGGGGCCCCCAGGCAATAGATTATGGGGCCACACAGTATACACACACACATACAGTATTCATACACAGTATACACACACAACATACTTACAAACAGAATACACATGCATAGACCAAAAGGATGTCGGTAAGGGACATTTCAGGGAGAGTTTTACAAAAAACATACTATCCCTGGTTTTACTGAGGCTAGCAACCCTGATAGGGCCCCCTAGTGGCATGGGGCCCTCGGGCAGTGCCCGAGTGCCCGAATGGCCAGTCCGCCCCTGGGTGCTAACCAGGGCTGGACTGGGACAAAAATTTGGCCCTGGACTTCATCCAGACCGGCCCACTTTAATTCAATAAAATGTTGCCCCAACCCCCTGAAAATCACGCCCACCAAAAGGCCCCTACATCCATTATTGTATATCATGAGAGGGTGAGAGAGAGGGGAATGAGAGAGAGGGGGAGGGTTGAGGGAAAGGGGGTGAGAGGGGGTGGGTGAGAGAGGGGGGTGAGTGTAAGAAAAAGAGTGTGAGTGTAAAAGAGGGGGTGAGTGTAGGACCCCTTTTTACACTGAGGCGTTTTTTAGGCGCTTTTGGGCTAAAAATAGCGCCTGTAAAGCGACTGAAAAACGCTTCTGCTGCAGCCCCAGTGTGAAAGCCTGAGTGTTTTCACACTGAGGCGCTGCCAGGGCATTAAAAAAAGTCCTCCAAGCAGCATCTCTGTTTTAAAAAATGGCCCACTGAGCCATCGGCCCACCGGGAAACTCCCTGTAGTCCCTATGGCCAGTCCATCCCTGGGTGCTAACACCCCTTTACATGCTCCGACATAAGCCTTCTTTCTTTTTTATTTTTAGCTGTGCCTGTTAAAATGACTTGACTTTGGAAAGCTGTTTCAGGTATAGGTGATTTCATCTTCTTACTAGCAGCAGTTTTCTCTCCTTCCCCTATGCCAGGGTCTCTTTAGAAATGATTGAACCCTGAGTCCTCTATGGTCACGTCACATCATGCATCTGCCCATTTTTCTTCAAACAATCTTTCCAGGCGATGGCTGGGCACACAGACACTGGCACTTTAAGCGAGAATTATGTGCAATATTTGTCTAGTAACTCTGAGCCCGTCTCTCCAGACTGGAATGCCAGTTGTTAAACCTCTTTACGGTCGCCAACAGGTGCCTGAACCAGGGGCTGCTGTATCAGCAGCGAGCGTGCGCCAGCCAATAAACCATCGTAACATATGGTGAAAAGTCCCGACCGCTGAGCTAATCTGGAAGGCAGTTACTTTCTGGTGATCCGAGGACCACGGAACAAAAATTGATCAATTACACAAATTAAGCCGAGCCCTTCAGGAATTTATTTTATTGGTCTGGACATCTGTTTCAGCATTGTCCATATCCAAAAATCAAACAGCGCTCCGGGCTGCCAAGTTAGGGGGAAGAAAATCGAGTAGCAATAAAACGACAACACAAAACCACTAAGTTAATATTACATCCATCTGCTGAATGTTATATAAATATGCAGTCCTTTTTTTTTTATTTTTCCTTGGGAATACCATTTATTTTTACAGTGCCCAGTGTGACATTCGGAGCCATTCGGAGCCGTTTATTGCGCAGCCACTATAAATGTTTCTTCAGAAATGCATTTATAATTGCCTTACGAGTCCTTGGTTAAGTGTCCTCGCCACCTGTCCTATTTTGTAATTAAAAACAGGATTTTTTTTTTTTTTCCTCTTTTAATTTTTTTTTTTTCACCTCCTTTCGATTTTAAATACACGGGACGAAGACTGTAAAATAAGTGGCAGTGACAATATTTTTTTGCAAAACCGTATGTAAATGATTTAAGATGGAATGGTGGTGGATTTATAAGTGGAAATAATTATGTGGTTTTCAGAGCAGGCGAAATAAAACATTAACTTAAACAGATCGGCTATTGAAACCAGTCGAACTTGTGGTTAAAGGACCTCAATACCCCAAAATAAAAAAAATAAAAAGGTTACTTTTTAGGCACTATGTGGAATGACTGCTAGTATATCAAGATAAACTACATTTAGAATTTTTATCTCCCTGAAATTTCGGTGAAAATTAAGAGATTTCTGCAATATTTTTCCATTTTTGGAAATACTTTAGGCCTCGTACACACGACCGAACATGTCTGCTGAAACTGGTCCGCGGACCAGTTTCCGCGGACATGTTCGGTCGTCTGTACGGCCGACCGGACAATTTTCCGGCGGATCGGACAGTTTCCAGCGGACAAAAATTTCTTAGCATGCTAAGAAACATGTCTGCTGGAAGCCTGTCCGTCGGACATGTTCGGTCGTCTGTACAGACTCACCGGACATGTCCGCTCGGCCGAAAGCCCTCGCATGCGTCGAAGTGATTCGACGCATGCGTGGAAGCATTTAACTTCCGGGTTCGCACACGTCGCCGCGTCATCGTCGCCGACATGTTGCCTTCACGTCGTTGTCACGTCACTGCGTATTCTGTCCGCGCGGATTTTGGTTTGATGGTGTGTACAACCATCAGACCAAAATCTCCGAGCGGACATGTCCGATGAAAACGGTCCGCGGACCGTTTTCAGCGGACATGTCCCCTCGTGTGTACGAGGCCTTAGAGTTCATAAGAAAGTTGGCTTTTTAAAGGGTTTGTAAAGGTACAATTTTTTTTTCACTAAATAGCTTCCTTTCCCTTAGTGCAGTCCTCCTTCACTTACCTCATCCTTCCATTTTGCTTTTAAATGTCCTTATTTCTTCTAAAAAAAATCCTCACTTCCTGTTCTTCTGTCTGTAACTCCACACCGTAATACAAGGCTTTCTCCCTGGTGTGGAGCGTCGTGCTCGCCCCCTCCCTTGGACTGCAGGAGAGTCAGGACGCCCACTAACACACAGCTCCTTTCTCTATCTGCAATGTAGAGAGCGTCCTGACCCTCCTGTAGTGGCCCTACTTTTCAATGCCCCCCCACCCCCTCCTTAATCTATCCTACCCTAGCAGATCTAAGAAAACGAAAAACGAAAAAAAACACCAAAACGAAAAAACTAATATATTCAGCAAAGAGACATCCCATTCCTGCAAAGAGACATTCCAATCCAGCAAAGAGACATCAAAGAGACACCCTATTTTGAAGCCCATTAGAACCTCTGGGCCAGATTCTCGTACATTGCGGCGTAGCGTAGCGTAAGCTATTTACACTACGCCCCCGCAACTTACTCGAGCAAGTGCCGTATTCTCCAAGCACTTGCTCCGTAATTTGCGGCGGCGTGGTGTAAATGGCTTAGCGTAATTCAAAGGGGGCGGCTTGTATTTAAATTAAGCGCGCCCCCGTGCCGAACGAATTGCGCATGCGCCGGCCTTAAACGTAGGCCACTGCGCATGCTCCGTAGTACGCCGCAAATACATTGGTTGCGACGTGAACGTAATTAACGCACAGCCCTATTCATGACGAGTTACGTAAACGACGAAAAAACCCGACGCTTTCCCGACGGCCATACTTAACATGGCATACGGCAGACCGACGTAAGGTTACCCCTCATATAGCAGGGGTAACCCTACGCTTACGGAAACGACATAAACTACGGCGAAGCGGCGCAAAAACGTTCGGGAATCGGCGTATCGGCTCATTTGCATATCCGACGCTGAAATGGATGTAAACGCCACCTAGCGGCCAGCGTAGTATTGCATTTAGGATCCGACGGTGTAAGTGACTTACACCAGTCGGATCCTAGCCTAATTCCGGCGTATCTTGTTTTGAGAATACAAAACAATGATACGCCGGCGGGATTTTTGAATTACGCCGGTGTGAATTACCAGCTTAATTCTTTTGAGAATCTGGCCCTCTGGCTCTAATCAGCTGCTAAAAAAAAAACAGCCCCCCCCCCCTCATTGGAATCCATGCATCCGGCGTCCTGAAAGGGGCCGGACACATTAATAAGGGGGGGCAGCGCCCGTGCGCCCTTAATGGACGCTCCTGCTGACCAACTGTCTGAGAACTTACACTGGTCTAGCATTTGTACTTTCTGTTGTACCTGGCAACACAGAGGGTCTACTGACACTTGGCTTTACCTATTACCTTCACTTTCGGAAGATATAATGAAAGGGGTAGTAATGTTGTTCATTTTAGTGTATTCGATGAAACTAAGTAGCCACACGTCTCATACTCCTTTATGAAGGCAGGAGCTTCTGATTGTGCAAACAGTTTATCTCTACTGAGAAATGGAATTAACTGTGTTCCTCTTTATCTTTGCCGCGCCTGCCTGACGACCCGAGGACCTCTATCTATGTCTAATGTGAATGCTGTGACCTGACCTTCCTTTGGAACACTAATGAAAATCGTGTGCCTCTCTTCTCAGTGATCATTGAGGCTGACAGAACAAAAAACGACAAAAAAAATTCCAAATCCTTACTGCTGGCGAGGTCTGCGCTTGTTTAGAAGTTTCTATCAGAACGAGGGACAGTGTAGCTGTTGATACACATTTTTGTGAGACGTTACAACCTAGATTGCCAACCAGGCTCTTTCTTGCACTTTTTATTTACAAGTTTAAATCAGTAATTTTTGCTAGAAAATTACTTATAACCCCCAAACATTATACTTTTTTTTTAAGAAGAGACCCTAGGGAATAAAATAGCGATCATTGCAATTTTTTATGTCACACAATTTGCGCAGCGGTTTTGCAAACACAATTTTTTGGAAAAAATACACTTTAATGAATTAAAAAAACAAAACACAATAGTTTCCCCAATTTTTTTTAGCATTAGCAGGTATTATTCACCACATAACTGAGCATCAAAAATACGATTTTACCTCCAGGTTTGCTATGGAGAAGAGTTAAAGTGAAACTATAACAGCCTGCAATGGAGTTTTCTGATGCAGCAAATGACCTACTAGTTTAATGCTGCCCAAACCTATTCCTGGCATGAGACAGATGCCAGTAATGAAATACAGTGATTTCTGCACCACCTTAATCTGTAAAATTTAACAGGCCTCCTGGCAGGTCTGCAACCTCCTGTCAATTGACTTTGCTCTGTGCAACCTCCTCCTCATGCTTCTGTATGTGCAAAGATGACATGAGTTTAGAGAGGGCAATGAATGATCCACTAATTCAAAAGCTCTGATATAGGACCATTTAGAACAGGGATATGCAATTAGCGGACCTCCAGCTGTTGCAGAACTACAAGTCCCATCATGCCTCTGACTCTGGTGTCATGCTTGTGGCTGTCAGAGTCTTGCTATGCCTCATGGGAATTGTAGTTCTGCAACAGCTGGAGGTCCGCTAATTGCATATCCCTGATTTAGAAGATGAAGGTCTCAGAAACAATTAACTAGCATGGCAGGCAGGTGCAGAAGGTGGAGGCACGAGGAAAAGTAGATCCACTCGGGTTGGGTCCGGATGTCAGTTTGAGAAAGCAAAATATACCTTTGTGACTGCAGCATATTTTATACGATAAGGGAAAAATTGTATCATGTAAAATATTTGGACAATGTTATAAGGTCTTGTTCTGTCTTTTTTTTTTGCAGTGCCTCACCCCCAGAAGCAGTTAGCCTATAACACCTCCAAAGCCGGTGTGGTAAAATTAACACAGACGCTGGGAACAGAATGGATTGACAGAGGAGTGAGGGTCAACTGCATCTCTCCGTAAGTGCCTGTCACAATAACGTGTTCTTCTGTGCCACTTTCACTATTATATAAATTACAGTTTTTCATACTCTGAAATGCGCAAAGTGACTGTAAAATGACACATTTGCAGCCTGAAAGCTTAAGGGCTGAACTCCAGGCAAACAGCTAAAGCCACGGATGAAATACACGAGTGAACAAGATAGTCAAGTAGCTAGATTCAGGTACATTTGCTTAACTTTGCGGCGGCGTAGCTTAAGGAATTTAAGCTATGCCGCCGTAAGTTAGCCAGGCAAGTACATGATTCACAATGTACTTGCCTGCTAAGTTACGGCGGCGTAGCCTAAATTGGCGGGCGTAAGGGCGCCCAATTCAAATGTGTTTGAGGGGGGCGTGTTTTATGTCAATGGGGCTTGACCTTACGTTTTTTACTTTCTTTGCGAACTGCGCATGCGCCGGGCGCCTACATTTCCCAGTGTGCATTGCGGCTAAGTTCCCCTGCACGGGCCTATTGATTTAGACGTGGACGTAAACGACGTAAATCCCGATTCACAGACGACTTACGCAAACGACGTAAAAAATTTGAATTTCGACGCGGGAACGGCGGCCATACTTAACATTACTATTCCATGTAGGGCTAAGCTCTAACTTTAGGCGGCCTATCTCTAACATAAACGGCGTAAAAGTACTGCGTCGGCCGGGCGTACGTTCGTGAATCGGCGTATCTACTCATTTACATATTCTACGCCGACCGCAATGGAAACGCCACCTAGCGGCCATCCGAAATATTGCAATCTAAGATAGGACAGCGCAAGCCCTCCTATCTTAGATATGTTTAAGCGTATCTCTGTTTGAGCATACACTTAAACAGGGCGTTTTTTCAGGGGGAACTTGGGGGAACTCAGTTCCACCACCTTTGGTGCCTGCTCACCACAATCACTTGTAAACACAGAAGTCTGGTTTCTGTGTTTACAAGTGACAGCTCTGCACTCTGTATGTAACCCCCTGAATTCTGCACTGTATGGAATGCAATCCTGGTATTTAATGCCCCTTTAAGACCCTTCTACTGTTTGTGAAATATGAACGGGGTCGTGGTTGAGTTCCTGCACCTATTTTCTGAGAAAAAAAGCTCTGCACTTAAACATAAGTCGGCTTAGATTCTGAGTTAGGTCGGCTTATCTACTGATAAGCCGGCCTAATTCTTACTGAATCTACCTAAAGGTCTCTTTTCTACTTCAAGAAGATAGGAGATGTTTAGGAGTCAGGTGGGGCACTTATGCTGCGTACACGCGGTCCGATTTCCAATGGAAAAAGTCCGATGGGAGCTTTCCATCGGATATTCCGACCGTGTGTATGCCCCATCTGACTTTTTCCGTCTGAATTTTCGACGGACTTTAGATAGAGAGCAGGTTCCGACGTTTTGCCTGGTCTAAAGTCCGACCGTGTGTACGCGCCATTAGAAGTTAAAGTGAAAGTTTATATACAAGTGATACCAAGCGTCACAGTGTTCAAGTGTCCAAGCAATGTTGATCGAAAGGTGATGGGTGACTGACAGGTGCCAAACTTCTAGGGAGTATTGGGCGATCTGTCCTTGTTTTTTTTTGTCCGCTGGGGTTTTAAGTTTTTGGCTCAATGTTTGCTTTACGTACGGTAATAAAATAGACAGAAATATTTATCTTCCAAGCCCCAATTAAAAGCAGGGTTCTTGACTACTGGCAGGGCCGTCTTTAATGTTGATTGGACCCTGGGCAAAAAAATTCTCTATTTTATGTGGACAGCCTCACTAGAGCCTGTTAAATAATTATATTTTCTCTGTTTTACTGAACAAATATGTTTTCTTGTGCCAATATTGCTTAGATACGATTATTTTAGTTTTTAAATTGCTGTCAGTATCCCTGTTGGGGAAATTTAGACTCTGTCATGGTCTGGAGTCAGGATCAGAGGCCAGTAGGCATAGCAGTGGAGTAGCACCCACCGACAAATAGAACAGGTGTTTGAGCAGGTCACCCTGGCAGATACGGGTTCATCTGAGGTGCGGAGTCTAAGGCTTCGTACACACGATAGGTTAACCAGAGGACAACGGTCTGAAGGACCGTTGTCCTAGGTTAACCTATGAAGCTGACTGATGGTCCGTCGCGCCCACACACCATCGGTTAAAAAACTGATCGTGTCAGAATGCGGTGACGTAAAACACAACGACGTGCTGAAAAAAACGAAGTTCAATGCTTCCAAGCATGCGTCGACTTGATTCTGAGCATGCAGGGATTTTTAACCAATGGTTGTGCGTACTAACGATCGGTTTTGACCTATCGGTTACCAATCCATAGGTTAAATTTTAAAGCAAGTTGTCTATTTTTTAACCCGATGGTTAAATAACCTATGGGGCCTAAACACGATTGGTTTGGACTGATAAAAACGGTCCTTCAGACCGTTGTCCTCTGGTTAACCTATCGTGTGTACGAGGCCTAAGTACTAATTGGTATTCACCAGAGCTCCTGATGGTGGAGATGGGTATTGCTGCATGTTAGTACCAGATCACGGGTTCTCAGGATCGCTCCATCAGGAGGTGAGCAAGCCGGGGTCCAGCAGCACATATAAGAGGTAGGGATTAAGCAGAATCGTAGTCAGTAAACAAGCCAAAAACTCAGTAACGAATGGTTGCAGGCTGGGATTAAGCAGAAATGTAGTTGAGGAACAAGCCAAAGGTCGGTAACGAATGGTAGCAAAGATACGGACGGGCAGCGGGAGAGACAAAAGCCAGATATTGGCTGGAGGGAGCACAATAATCTGGCAAACAGGAAGTGCAGAGACATGGCTTAAATCAGAAAGAGAGAAGGTTTTCACCATGTCAGAGAAACAGTGTAGTGGCCACATCCCTGTAAATGTGGAACAAAGGAATATTCCCCCTTGAGTGGGACTTTGAAAGCCACAGACACTGATATGTATCAAATAGTAAATGTATTACAAAGAAAGACAGATCAAACACAGTGATCTGGTATTAAACATGTCAAAACAAATGCAACAAAAAACATAATACAACAATAAATATATAATGACACTGATACTCTCCAATGAGTGATAATCCTTGGTACTCGACGCCTTTCCAGTTTAACACCTTCGTCAGGGGTATAAAGTAGGGATAAGTAGGAGGGTCATAGATTGTTTAACTCTAAAACAGAATAATAAAATGGCTTAAATCAAAAAGTCCCTGGGAGGAGAAAATAATTCAAGGTTCAAGACAAATAAGATTCAAGGCAGAATCACTCAATGAATTGTCCAAGGTGGATCAGCAAGCAGAGTCATTGCCAGGCACAGCAGCAGTCCCAGGTTTCAAGTCCAAGCCCTGACTCTTTATTTGTCCTACTGACCATAATCCTACAGAAAAAAATTATGGCAATTCAAAAATGTTAAATCTTTTCCCAGAAGAAGAGTAGAGAGGAAATCTTCATATTTATTCTCACTTTAGATGTATTTTTCTTATTTTCTGTTGTGCTTAAAAGATAGAAAGTAGAGGGAAATCTCCCAAATGGGATACAGACGACATGTGGGTTTAACCAAACATGTTTTGCCTATTAGGCCCCATACAGACGAGCGGACTGTCCGCTGAAAACGGTCCGCCGGTCTCTTTCCCTTTAAGTGCGCTTCTTACAGAGCATACAGCAGGTACCGCTACCTATTCTTCATGATCTCCAGTCAACTAGTACCGTAAATAGTCAAGAATTTCCTAGTGCCTAACTCCACTTTAAAATTGTTTGGGTCAAGCTCTCCGAAGCAAACTATTGCAAACTATTGTCTTCACTAGTGGCTGTATAAACTGTATGTAGCCTCAGGTACATACAGTATGCAGCTCAGTGCAATGGGGACTTCCTGTCTGCTGCCGGAACAAAATCAGCTTAGACTGAGCTCTTCCTCTGTTTGGCTAAGGTGGAGGGACGGGCGGATGACATCACAATTTCCACTTTAGCCAATCACATGAAGCATTGTACTAATTTAGAAAATACAAAGCTTCCTGTAAATGGCTAAACAGCGCTTAGCCCAACTCAATTTTGTTCTGGGAATGGACAAGTCTTGGAGATACAACCGGCCCTTTGAGGGCAAACATAATGCTGATGCAGCTCACGATGAGTTTGACACCCCTGCTAAATAGGGCCTGCTCTTGATTGCAGAGGACCGTAATAGTCTATCATTACTTTTGGGTGCTGTAGCCAGGATGACATGTAGTTCCCCCCCCCCCTGCATACTTGGGCCCGGATTCACAGACACTGGCGCACATTTATGCCGCCGTAGTGTATCTCCTGTACGCTACGCCGACGCAGCGCAGAGAGGCAAGCATTGAATTCACAAAGCCAATGCTCCCAAAACTGCGCTGGGTTTCCAAAGCATAAGTCGGCGTAAGTAGAAGTGGGCGTGGGCCATGCTAATGAGGCGTGACCCCATGCAAATGATGGGCCGAGCGCCAGACAGATACGTATCGCCAACTGCGCATGCCCTGTCCCGTGGATGCATCCCAGTGCGCATGCTCACAAATACGTCGGAACAACTGCCTAAGATATGCCAGATCACTGCCTACGGCATGAACGTAACCTACACCTAGTCATATTCACGTACAACGTAAACTACGTAAAATACGCCGGCTTGTGTTCCCTGGTGCAGCCCTTTGCATGGATGCTGCTGAGTTACACCTCCTTTATGGGGCATAGCTTTACACCTGACGTAGAACTTTACACGCACTGCGTCGGGCGCACGTACGTTCGTGAATCGGCGTATCTCTCTCATTTGCATATTTGAATAGAAAATCAATGGGAGCGCCAAATGCAACCAGCGTAAATATGCGCCTACTCTACGCTGGCGTAGGCAAGTTACGTCGGTGGGATGAAGCCTGTTTTTAGGCGTATCTTAGTATGTGGGTCCGGCGCATAGATACAACGGCGCATATTTGCACTTACGCGGCGTATCTGGAGATGCGTTGGCGCAAGTGCTTTGTGAATCCGGGCCTTGGTGTTTATATTGGTGGTCTTGGCTTAGCTAGTTCCTTGCTTGTTGTCATCCCTCACTTTGACTACCCATGGAAATTCGAGCACAATCAGATGTAGGCAGGATTCAATTACACTTAGGGTAGCAGATCCTTATGCCGCGTACACACGATCGGATTTTCCAAAGGAATTCCTCTCAAGCTTGGCTTGCATACACACAGTCACACAAAAATTCTCGGAACTTTCGTCCGTCAAGAACGCGGTGACGTACAACACTACGACGAGCCAAAACAATGAAGTTCAATGCTTCCGAGTGTGCGTCGAATTGTTTCCCATAAGCATCGGAATTTTGCACTTCGGAATTGCTACAGACGCGCAGCTCTCAATCTTTTGTTGGCGGAAATTCCGACAGCAAAAGTCAGATGGAGGTCAGAATTTCCTGTTCAAAAGCTCACATCGGACTTTTGCTTTCGGAATTTCCGGATCGCGTGTACGGGGCATTAGAGCGCTGCCTACCTTGCAAGCTTGTGCAGAGGAGAGAAAAGTTCAGGCAGATGCTACTGGTACTAGGAGATCAGTAGCAATGGGAAGAGTTTCTAATATTTCTTCCAGGGCTCTTGGCCGGCGGGCCAGTGGGTGGGTAAGATCATGACCAAGAATGGCTAAGACTATCATTTTGTGGGCTGCATTAGCTCATTTCAAATTTAGAACTATAGCCTTTCTTGTGGAAAAAAAAAGCTAAGACAAGATTAGGAATCCTAATTACGAAGTTGTGCGTGGCTCCTTATTTCTTCTTCGAAGAAAGGTCTTAGTTTTTTCCTTCTCTAAATGAAATTCTGGCGTGGGAAAGACATCGCTAATAGGTTGTTAGCGCAGCACAGTCAATACACCAGCACATTAGTACGCTGGCAATCTCTATGGATAACCTGGAAAGGCTTCAAATGAGTTTTGCCTGCGAAGATGCGCATTGGCATTCCTCCAAAGAGAAGAATATACAACCAAGGAATTTCTTCACTCTTACAGCAGCCAAAGATGCCTTTCTTATAATCACTCAGCGAGGGTGCTGAAGGCCTGCAGAGTCGATAATATTTTAAATAAATATATATATATATCTGAAATAAAACAAATCTATACAGTACCAATAAATATAATGCAAGGGAGTATAGTGGGGGGGGGGGGGGGGGGGCAAACGCTGTACTTGGTTCTTCCAACAATAAATGTTTTATTGTATTTGGCACGCAGCATGTTTAATGCCAAACTGAAATCCAACAGGTTTTTTTCTCTTTATACTCCTACACTGCTGAATTTTATGATTTTTAACCAGTGGCGGTCCATCCATTAGTGGCGCAGGGGGCGCTGCCCCCCTAATCCATGCGCCCGGCCCCTAATCTACATGCAGGATGTGGATGCATGGATTTCAATGTTTTTTATTTTAAGCACATGATTAGATCCTGAGGCTCTAATTGGCTTCAAAAACGGATGGGCTTGGGGCGCAGAGCACTGCGCCCTGAGTCTGCCCAGTTGTGTGACAATAGCAAATTAACATGCGCAATTGTCTTCCTGGTTATCCTCAGGCCAATCAGGAAGTGGGTCCTGAGACCTAAATGACTGGGAGTCTGAGGACCCGTACACACGAGAGGATCTATCCGCTGGTATTTATCCACGGATCAGTTCCAGCGGATAGATCCTGTGGTGTGTACGGCCCAGCGGATATTTTTCGGTCCGATGGATTTCCAGCGGATAAAAATTTCTTAGCATGCTAAGAAATCTATCCGCTGGAATCCTGTCCAGCGGATTGATCCGGTGGTCTGTACAGACTCACCGGATCAATCCGTCCGATCCCCTCCCTCGCATGCGTCGTAATGATTCGACGCATGCGTGGGAAGTCTTTACCTTCCAGCGTCGCGCACGTCGCCGACACGTCACCGCGGATGAATTCCGTGCGGATTTCGATCTGATGGTTAGTACAACCATCAGATCAAAATCCGCCAGAGGATTTATCCGCGGGAACGGTCCGGAGGACCGTTTCCAGTGGACAATCCTCTCGTGTGTACAAGGCCTTAGGCCGTGTACACACGGTCGGACAAAACCGATGAGAATGAACCGAAGTCCAGTTTCATCGGTCCAAACCGACCGTGTGTATAGCCCATCGGTCTGTTTTCCTTCGGTCCAAAATTTGAAAACATGCCCTAAAATAGAACCGATGGCCCGCTGCCCGATCGGTCCAAACCGATGGTTAGTACAGAAAGCATCGGTTCAAAACCCGCGCATGCTCAGAATCAAGTCGACGCATGCTTGGAAGCATTGAACTTAGTTTTATTCAGCACGTTGTGTGTTTGACGTCATGGCGTTCTGACCCGATCGGTTTTTGGAACGATGGTGTGTACGCACATCAGACCATCAGGTCACTTCAGCGGTGAACCAATGGAAATGGCCCGTCGGACCATTCTCATCGGTTTGGAATGACCGTGTGTACGCGGCCTTAGAACTGCAGTGACTCGGGTGGGCGTGTCCTCCATGCCTGGAGCTGGAGCCGCAGCCAAAGGAGCATGTTTCAGGCAGCAGCGGAGGAGAATGGATTGGGAAGATGGCGACCTGCCCTGTGCACCCTCTTCATCCCCCTCATAATACCCAGTCTACCCAAGTATTTAGCAGTTTATATTTACTAAAATAATTGCATTTCCATGTTCTGTGTACTGTGGGAGATCAGATATAGTGAATGCAGAGTGGGTTAAGTAACACTTTAACTACTTCAGTATATACATGATCCGGCTCTTCTGGGTGGGGGGGGTGCATGCGCTCCAACAGCGGCTCATTCCAGCTCACACACAGCTGGAGTCCGGTCCGGCGGGTACCCGCTGATGATCATTCTGCCTATGTAAACAAGGCAGATCGCTGTTCTGACAGGAGGGAATGTATGGATCCTGTGTTCCCGCAAAGCAGGGACAAGAATCCATGTCTTTCCCTAGTAAAAGCACCTCCCACAGTTTAGAAAAACACTGGCTAGGCACACAATTATCCCTTTGATCACCCCTGATGTTTATCCCTCCACAGCCAATGTCATTAGTACAGTGACGGTGCATAATTTTTAGCATTGATCACTGTATTAGTGTCACTGGTCCCAAAAAAGTGTCAGTTAGTGTCAGAATGTTCACCACAATATCACAGTCCACTGCAGTACTAGGTACTAACTGGTATCCATCAGAGCACCTGGTGGCGGAGATGGGTATTTCTGCGTGTTAGTATGTGGTCGTGGTCCTCAGGATCACTCCGAATGTGGTGAGCAAGCCATGGACCAGTAGCAGATAAAGCAAGTAAGGATCAAGCAGAAGCATAGTCAGTAATCATGTCAAAGGTCAGTAACAAATGGTTGCAGGTTGGAATTAAGCAGAAGCGTAGTCAAGGAACGAGCCAAAAGTTGGTAACAAGTGGTAGCGGAGATATGGATGGCAGCAGGAGGGGCAAGATATTGACTTGAGAAAGCACAATAATCTGGCAAAAAGGTAGTGCAAATGCATGGCTTAAAGAGAACATTCATGGGAGGAGCACAGGGTTCAAGGTTTAGCAGAAACATGGCACAATGCAGGATTGTCCAATGGATCAGAGAGGGAGCTGAGCAAGAAGAGACATCGCCAGATGTAGTAGACGTCACAGGTTCAGACCCCTGTCCTGGCAAAAACAGGACAGCTGGAGGGATAAGTTCCACCCCACTGGAACTGAAGTACTTTGGTAGCAATTTTATGGTGCTCCTGTTGGTTTGGCCACCAGGTAAGCTATATGGTATTAGCTTATGGTTCGGCTGCCTGCACATTGGTTCTGGTAGTGGAGGACTACTTCCGCGTACACACAATCATTAATGTCATTAAAAACGATTGTGTGTGGGCTTCAGAGCATTTTTCGGGTTCTGAAAAACGGGCACATTTTTTTTCGAACATGCTCTATTTTTTCACAACGTTTTTAACGTTGTCGTTTTTCGCGTTGTAAAAATTGGTCGTGTGTGGGCTTTAACGACGTGAAAAACCTGCGCATTCTCAGAAGCAAGTTATGAGACGGGAGCGCTCGTTCTGGTAAAACTACCGTTCGTAATGGAGTAGGCACATTCATCACGCTGTAACAGACAGAAAAGCGCAATCGTCTTTTACTAACACAAAATCATCTAAAGCAGCCCAAAGGGTGGCGTCACCTGAATGGAACTTCCCTTTATAGTGCCGTCGTACGTGTTGTACGTCACCGCACTTTACTAGAGCATTTACTAGAGCATTTTTCATGATCGTGCAGTAGGCAACGCCGTTTTAATGATCGGGTTGACATTTTTTGTTTTTTCTAGACCCTTAAAAACGTAGTTTTTTACAACCCGAAAAATTATCATGTGTACGCGGCATACCTCTGCCCTATCATTTGTGACCTCTCTGAGTTGTTTAGGGAGGGATGCAGAGAAACTTATCTTCCCTAGGTATGCCCAGCACCCAGGAAGTTGTGGAAAAGCAGTCAAAGGGGTCTGCACCTGTATCTGGCCATGGTGAGTAAATCGGCACTCCGCTGCAACAGAAAAGTAAAATGTGGTTTAGTAGATATGGACATCTAGCCGGATTCAGGTACAGTTACGACGGCGTATCAGTAGATACGCCGTCGTAACTCCGAATCCACGCCGTCGTAACATTAAGCGTATGCTCAAACTGAGATACGCTTAAATGTTGCTAAGATACGAGCGGCGTAAGTCTTCCTACGCCGTCGTATCTTAGCTGTCTATTTACGCTGGCCGCTAGGGGCATGTACGCTGATTTACGCCTAGAATATGTAAATTAGCAAAATATGCCTATTCACGAACGTACGCACGCCCATCGCAGTAAAGATACGCCGTTTACGTAAGGCGTTTTCAGGCGTAAAGATAAACCACCAAAAAGATGGCGCAGCCAATGTTAAGTATGGACGTCGGAACCGCATTGAATTGTTCACGTTTTACGTTGTTTGCGTAAGTCGTCCGTGAATGGGGCTGGACATAATTTACGTTCACGTGGATAGCATGGATTATTTGCGGCGTAATTTTGAGCATGCGCACTGGGATACTTTCACGGACGGCGCATGTGCCGTTCGTTAGAAACGTCATTTACGTGGGGGCACACTTAATTTACATAAAACACGCCCACATCTTCCATATTTGAATTAGGCGGGCTTACGCCGTCCCTTAAACGCTACGCCGCCGTAACTTCGGGTGCATAATCTTTCTAAATACCATACTCGCCTCTCAAAGTTACGGCGGCGTAGCGTATAGGAGATACGCTACGCCAGCCTAAAGATACACAATTGTATCTGAATCTGGCTAATCATCTCTAGCCGATGACATCACATGCTCAGCACTCTCTTCTGCTGTGTCGACTCCAGTGCGCATGCGCTAGAGTGACATCATTACGTCCTGACCATTGAAGTGGCTGGAGGAATAAAGTCTGTCATAATGTGCTAATATGGGGTGCGTTATGAGCACATTATGGCAATAACTTGCAGGGGGCTCTGTGCAAACTGCATTCATACCTCAGTGTTTTAAATTGTGGGCTGATTTGCCTCGATTCTGCCTGCAATTTCAAAGCACTGAGGTGTGAATGACATTTTGCAGAACATAGATTTGAGATGCCATTCATTGCGGCGCGGTTCTGCCGCAAAAAAAACGCTCTGCAATCGCGGTAACCCACATCGCGTGAAGCATGTCGCCCGAATGTAGCTTTTTTTTTGGACGCAATGTGGGTTGCCGCGATTGCAGAATTTTTCTTTTCACTATCAAGTCACAGGCAGAGTTTGGGTACAGGGCAGTCATCAGAAATTTTTGGGCCCCTTACACAGCTTTAGACCTGGGCCCCCCCGAGCCTGACCACCCACATTCCCCAGGGCTTGCCCACGGGCCACCCTACCGAATCTACACACCGGCCACCTCACCTGTATGCACTCAGCCCCCCCCCCCTTAATCCTGTATCTATATGCCAGCCCCCCTCACACCTTTATATATCTTGCCTTCTTCTGGCCTGGGTGGGCCCCTTAGGCCTCGGGGCCCCTTACAGTTGTATCGGCTGTATCCCCCTGATGGCTGCCCTGGTTGGGTAGGAGACTTGTAATGCCCTGTACACACGGTCAGATTTTCCGATGGAAAAAAGTCTGATGGGAGCTTTTCATCGAATATTTTGACCGTATGTATGCCCCATCGGACTTTTTCCGTTGGAATTTCTGATGGACTTAGATAGAGAGCAGGTTCTCTATTTTTCCAACGGAAAAAAAATCCTATCGGAAAATCCATTCGTCTGTATGGAATTTAGATGGGGAAAAAACACGCATGCTCGTGAATAATTTGACGCATGCTCGGAATCATTGAACTTCTCTTTCTCACCTCGTCGTACATGTTGTACATCACCGCGTTCTTGACGATCGGAATTTGGTGTGACCGTGTGTATGCCAGACGATTTTTTTCCGACGGAAATTCCGCTTTTGTGTACAGGGCATAAGTGAAAGGGAAACTGCAACAGAACAAGTTCAGTTCTTCTGCCTTGCCAGACGGGGCTGTGCTGAGTGGTGGAGCTGTGTAAGTCTTAGGCCTAGTACACACGAGAGGATCGATCCGCGGAAACGGTCCGGAGGTCAGTTTCCGCGGATAAATCCTCTGGCGGATTTTGATCTCATGGTTGTACTAACCATGAGATCAAAATCCCTGCGGAATTCCCTCCGCGGTGACGTGTCGCGCCGTCGCCGCGATGATGACGCGGCGACGTGCGCAACGCTGTGATATAAGGACTTCCACGCATGCGTCCAATCATTACGACGCATGCGAGGGATGGATTCGGACTGATTGATCCGGTGAGTCTGTACAGACCAGCGGATCAATCCGTTGGACTGGATTCCAGCGGATCGATTTCTTAGCATGTTAAGAAATTTTGATCCGCTGGAAATCCATCGGGCCGATAAATATCCGCTGGGTTGTACACACCAGGGGATCTATCCGCTGAAACCGGTCTGCGGATAAATTCCAGCGGATAGATCCTCTCGTGTGTACGGGGCCTTAGGTGTGGAAGGACGGGAACACAAATCTGAAGGAGTTGTTCAGCTTTAAGCCGTAGGGGACACTGATCGCAGAGCACTCCTCGCTGTCCGATCCTTTTGTTACAAAACCACAAAAAAAGTTAGCAGCTTTACAGAGCGGAGGAGCTTTTACTGTAAGATAAAGCCTTCCAAGGGGAGCTTACAATCGACTTGCCGCTGACATTGACTCTGTGACATGACATTGCGGGGATGATCACTGGAGCGGGAAGCAGGTTTTGTACTGATCCATTGAAATGATGTGTGGATGAGGCCAAAAAATTCTCCTTGGCCTATTAAGCTTTAAATTGGCTTGCAAATGAAAATGAATGTGGATTTCTCAGAGTGACATTCGGGAGGTTTTCAGATTCATTGTGCCGTGGGAGACAAAGAACAAAACATCAAGCAAGGATGATTTAAAGACGTTTAAAGAAGACATAAAGAAGGGAATTTAAACAGAGAACCTGTCCACGAGCGTCCCTCCGACAGGCCTCTCAGGCACTGATACATAGGCTGTCATCACTTCCCATCCTCTGAAAATGCTAGCTACCTGGCTGTCCGCTCTGCCTTCATTGCTGAGTCTCTAAACCATGGAACAATTATAGCTAGATTCACAGAGAGTTAGGCCGGCGTATCAGTAGATACGTCGACCTATCTCGGAATCTGCGCCGTCCTAAGTTTAAGTGTATTCTCAAACTGAGATACACTTAACCACTTGCTTACTGGGCACATAAACCCCCTTCTTGCCCAGGCGAAATTTCAGCTTCCGGCACTGCGTCGCTTTAACTGACATTTGCGCGGTCGTGCGACGTGGCTCCCAAACAAAATTGGCGTTCTTTTTTCCCCACAAATATAGATTTATTTTGGTGGTATTTGATCACCTCTGCGGTTTTTATTTTCTGCGCTATAAACAAAAAAAGAGCGACAATTTAAAAAATATATATATATATTTTTTACTTGTTGCTATAATAAATATCCCAATTTAAAAAAAAAAAAAATATTTTTTCTCAGTTAAGGCCGATACGTATTTTTGTAAAAAAAAAAAAAAAAAATCGCAATAAGCAACTGGTTTGCGCAAAAGTTATAGCGCCTACAAAATGGGGAACAGAATTATGATTTTTTTTATTATTTTTTTTTTACTAGTAATGGCACCGATCTGCGATTTTTATTGGGACTGCGATATTGCGGAGGACATATCGGACACTTTTGACACAAATTTGGGACCATTCACATTTATACAGCGATCAGTGCTATAAAAATGCACTAATTACTGTATAAATGTGACTGGCAGAGAAGGGGTTAACACTAGGGGGTGAGGAAGGGGTTAAATGTGTATCCTGGGTATGTTCTAACTGTGTGGGGGGAGGGGGGTGACTGGGGGAGGTGACCGATGCTGTGTCCCTATGTACAAGGGACACAGATCGGTCTCCTCTCCTCTGACAGCACGTGTGGACAGCACAAACAGGAGCATTTGATGGGCACAGTGGCAGCATGTGATGTACACAGTGGCAGCATGCGATGTGCACAGTGGAAGCATTTGATGGCACAGTGGCAGCATTTGATGGCACAGTGGCAGCATTTGATGGCACAGTGGCAGCATTTGATGGCACAGTGGCTGCATTTGATGGGCACAGTGGCTGCATTTGATCGCACATTGGCTGCATTTGACGGGCACAGTGGCTGCGTTTAATAGGCACAGTGGCTGCGTTTAATAGGCACAGTGGCTGCATTTGATGGGCACAGTGGCAGCAATTGGCTGCGTTTAATAGGCAAAGTGGATTCAATTGATGGGCACAGTGGCTGCGTTTGATGGCACAGTGGGTGCGTTTGATGGCACATTGGCAGCATTTGATGGGCACAGTGACTGCAATTGATGGGGCACAGTGGCTGCGTTTGATGGGCACAGTGACTGCAATTGATGGGCACATTGGCTGCAATTGATGGCACAGTGCCAGCATTTGATGGACACAGTGGCTGCAATTGATGGGAACAGTGACTGCAATTGATGGGCACAGTGGCTGCAATTGATGGCACAGTGGCAGCATTTGATGGAAACAGTGGCTGCAATTGATGGGCACAGTGGCTGCATTTGATCGCACATTGGCTGCATTTGATGGGCACAGTTTCTGCTTTTGATGGGCACAGTGGCTGCGTTTAATAGGCACAGTGGCTGCGTTTAATAGGCACATTGGCTGCATTGATGGCAAAGTGGCTTCAAGTGATGGGCACAGTGGCTGCGTTTGATGGAACAGTGGCTGCCTTTGATGGCACATTGGCAGCATTTGATGGGCACAGTGACTGCAATTGATGGGGCACAGTGGCTGCATTTGATTGGCACAGTGGCAGCAATTGATGGCACAGTGGCTTCAATTGATGGGCACAGTGGCTGCATTTGATGGCACAGTGGCTGCGTTTGATGGAACATTGGCAGCATTTGATGGGCACAGTGACTGCAATTGATGGGGCACAGTGGCTGCGTTTGATGGGCACAGTGACTGCAATTGATGGGCACAGTGGCTGCAATTGATGGGCACAGTGGCAGCATTTGATGGACACAGTGGCTACAATTGATGGGCAAAGTGGCTGCAATTCATGGGTACAGTGGCTGCGTTTGATGGTACAGTGGCTGCGTTTGATGGCACAGTGGCTGTGTTTCATGGGCACATGTTTGTTTACGCCCCCCCAAAAGGGTAAAAATGTGTCCATTAATAGACTTTAAAGATCAGCTTTGGGTGGGTAGCCATAGGTTGAACCACGCCTGCATATGTCCTCATTTTCTAAGTTCACCGATCCATCACTTTGTTTGGACTTCGCTAGCAAATGGACGATGTGAACACTATATTCAGCACATTTCAATGAGAAGCAAATTAAAGCCATTACCTGGCACTGCCTGGCCAAACAATACATTATTCAATGGGTAGAAAGAAGCAGATGGGTTTAGCACTTTTGGATAGAAATGGGAGAAATTATGTTTACTGATGCAGTTCTGTCCAAACCTCTACATCCGTCCACTACATGGAAATACAAGGACTTATGCCCTGTACACGCGATCGTTTCATCCAATGAAAACGAACCGATGGATTTTTTCATCAGATATCCGATGAAGCTGACTTTCATCAGTCTTGCCTACACACCATCGGTTAAAAATCAGACCGTGCCAAAACGCGGTGACGTAAAAAACACAACAACGTGCAGAGAAAAATTAAGTTCAATGCTTCCGAGCATGCGTCGACTTGATTCTGAGCATGCAAGGATTTTTGACCGATAGATTTCCCCACAGACAATCGTTTTTTTCTATCGGTTTTTTAACCATACGAAAAATTTAAAACAGGTTCTATTTTTTTTCACCGATGGGGAAAAAAACTGATGGGGCCCACACATGATCGGTTCGTCCTTTGAAAACGGTCCATCGGTCCGTTTTCATCAGACGCACCGATCGTGTGTACAGGGCATAAGGCTTGATTCACACCTGTGCATCTTTAGTGCTTTTTGCATTTTTCAGATTTGAACTACAGTCCATTTAACATGGTTTCCTATGGAACACAATCTGTGGTGCAAATCTGCAAAATGCAAAAAGTACTAAAAATGCAATGAGCGCTGGTGAGACTGCATTTGATGGGCACTGGTGAGGCTGCATTGATGATCACTGGTGAGGCTTCATTTGATGGGCGCTGATGAGGCTGCATTGATGATCACTGGTGAGGCTGCATTTGATTGGCGCTTCATTAAAAATGTGGGGTATACATGGGCAGGGCCAAGGGGGTGGAGTCAGGGGAGGTGCCAAGGGGGGGGGTGCGGCAAAAAGAGGTTTTGCCTAGGGCAGTGATGGCGAACCTTGGCACCCCAGATGTTTTGGAACTACATTTAACATGATGCTCATGCACTCTGCAGTGTAGCTGAGCATCATGGGAAATGTAGTTCCAAAACATCTGCAATGCCAAGGTTCTCCATCACTTGCCTAGGGTGTCAAAAATCCTTGCACCGGCCCTGTCTGTATGCAGAACAAGTTCACGGCCAACGCCCTTTGGACAAAATTCCAGGGATTTGTCCGATGGAAGTCCGATCGTGTGATCGTATGAGGCTTAAGGCCCCGTACACACGACCGGATCTATCCGCTGGGATTTATCCGCAGGTCAGTTCCAGCGGATAGATCCGGTCGTGTGTATGTCCGAGCGGACATTTATCGGTGGAAAAAAATCCAGCCGACGGATTTCAAGCGGATAAAAATTTCTTAGCATGCTAAGAAATCTATCCGCTTGAATCCTGTCCAGCGGATTGATCCGGTGGTCTGTACAGACTCACCGGATCAATCCGTCCGCTCCCCTCCCTCGCATGCGCCGTAATGATTCGACGCATGCGTGGAAGTCTTTACCTTCCAGCGTCGCGCACATCGACGCGTCATCGTCGCGGCGACGGCGCGACACGGCACCGCGGATTGGATTCCGCGCGGATTTCGATCTGATGGTGAGTACAGCCATCAGATCCAAATCCGCCAGAGGATTTATCCACTGGAAACGGTCCAGCGGACCGTTTCCAGCGGATATCCTCTCGTGTGTACGGGGCCTTAGTGTGATCAAGTAATAAAAACTCCCCAAACATATAAAATAGCCTTCAGGACAATGTATGGCTAGGCCCAATAGGCCTCTCTAGAGCTCCTCCAGCAATTTCAAGGTGAAATGCGTCAGCATCCAGAACAGAACTATCTCAGGCTTGTTGGAAAGCCCTGCGGTGATGGTCTAAATTAAAAGGAAGATAATTTTCTAGAGAGAGAAAGAGAGAGAGCGGAGAGAAAATACTCCCCCCCCCCCCTTTTTTCCCGTATACTTGTTCATTTCATATTTGTCGTCAGTTTGTTTGCTAATTTTCATTTGCAAGCGTCACGTCTCCCAGCGAACCCGGGCGCCTCAATGGGCCGCTGATTTCTCTGAAATGACAGGCTGTAAATATGCATAAAAAAAGCCTTGCAATTAGCGAGTGTGTGGTTGGGCTATGCCTGATTTCATTGGCAAGTTTACCCACTGCGTTGATAAGCTACATTATCTAGAAAATTGGCCGGTGAAAAACAGCACCTCTGATTGCCAGGAAAAGTTTCAGATAACAGGGTGCTGAAGGGAATTATAATTGAGGTTGAATATGTTAACCGGGGTGTCACAAGCTCCTTAGAAGCGTTAATTCATCAGCATGTTAGAATTTTTATTAACATTTGGAGAGCGTCCTCGCCACGCTAATGAGCTACAATTGGCAGTTCGGATTTTAGTTACTGTCATCTATAAGGAAGTTTAATATAATTCCTTCAGCGGGCGGCGATATGTAAATGTATTTGTTCCGGGGCTACGTTAAAAAAAATAAAAAATAAAAATTACACACAACAAACTAAAAAAATAAAATGCGACGCGAGAGAGAGCAGTGTCAGTTAAATCACAGGCGAGGTTGCGGACGACAGGCTTGAGTTTATTGTGTCCGCGGCTCCTTAATCAAATGGTATGCTAATGCTGTTTGTACATTTTAATGGGGAAATCATTGTTTTAATCGAGGTTGTCGAGGCTGCAGGGGTTGCTTGCTTGATGATGTGATGTGAATTTCCTATCGGGCTTTGGAGGCTCGTGTTTGATTATATCCTAACTGCTTCAGGGCAAGGGCAAAGCCGCGTTTCTCTGGTCACTGGGCAAATGACTTGTATACGGTTTGACTTGGACTCCCCGTCCTTTATGGAAGGAATTTTAAAGGGAATATTAAAGGGATTGATACGTTTTATTCATTGTTCACATGAGTGAGTGAAAAGATCACACCAATGAATGTTCACTTTTACAAACGTCCGTTTTAGGTGGAGTTTTTCAGGTTTAGGTTTTTGTTTTTTTGTTGTTATTTTTCTAGGCTTTTAAGTTTTAAAGCCACTAATGTTGGGCAAAGCACTGGCCTGGTTCAAATCACACATCCACTCCCTCTCTCCAGCCCCAGATATATACTGTGGCTCGGATTCAGAGACGAGTTACGACGGCGTATCTCTGAGTGTGCGGGGTCGTATCTATGCGCCTGATTCTTAGAATCAGTTACACATAAATTTCCCTTAGGCCTAGTACACACGAGAGGATTTATCCGCGGATACGGTCCACTGGACCGTTTCCGCGGATAAATCCTCTCGAGGATTTCCGTGGATTTGGATCTGATGGAGTGTACTCACCATCGGATCGAAATCCGCGCCGAAATCCCATCGCGATGACGTGTCGCGCCGTCGCCGCGATGATGACGCGGCAACGTGCGCGACGCTGTCATATAAGGAATTCCACGAATGCGTCGAATCATTACGGCGCATGCGGGGGATCCATTTCGACGGATTGATCCGGTGAGTCTGTACAGACCAGCGGATCAATCCGTTGGGATGGATTCAAGCGGATAGATTTTAAAGCATGTCTTCAAATTTTTATCCGCTTCAAATCCATCCCAGGGGATAAAAATCCGCGGAAACAGATCCGCTGTATTGTACACACCAGGGGATCTATCCGCTGGAGCCGGTCCGCGGATCAATTCCAGCGGATGGATCCTCTCGTGTGTACGGGGCCTAAGATCCGACCGGCGTAAGTCTCTTACACCATCGTATCTTAGGCTGCATATTTACGCTGGCCGCTAGGTGGCGCTTCCGTAGATTTACGCAAGGAATATGCAAATTAGGTAGATACGCCGATTCAGAAACGTACGTCCGCCCGGCGCATTTTTTTACGTCGTTTTGCGTAAGGCTTTTTCCGGCGTAAAGTTACCCCTCATAAAGCAGAGGTAAGTCATGTTAGGTATGGATGTCGGAAACACACGAACAGCGTCGTATTTTACGTTGTTTACGTAAGTCGTTCGCGAATAGGGCTGTACGTAAGTTACGTTCACGTCAAAAGCATTGACAGTTTGCGGCGTAATTTGGAGCATGCGCACTTGGGAACGTTCACGGATGGCGCATGCGTCGTTCGTAAAAAACATCAAATACGTTGGGTCACATGTAATTTCAATAAAACACGCCCACATCATCCACATTTGAATTAGGCGGGCTTTCGCTGATATATTTACACTACGCCGCCATAACTTAGGGTGCAAGTTCTTTCTGAATACGGAAATTGCGCCCTAAGTTACGGCGGCGTAATGTATCTGTGATACGTTACGCCCGCCGATAGATACACAATTGTATCTGAATCCGGGCCTGTGTGTATATATATATATATATATATATAAAATATATATATGTCACAGTTGGGGGACATCCTGGGTCCTTTCTTTTCTCTGGAGGTGGAGGGGGGCCCTTATTACTGCAGTAGCACTCTTGGTTGTGTGATGATGCCACCCCGTCAGGGTAAGCCAGCCTGGATTCAGAGGTTGCTTGATGATGCTGCCCAGGGGTCAAGTCCTGGGGAAAAAAGTGTGGGAACTCCCACCTCAGATCCACTCCCCCACCAAAAAAAAAAAAAGATACGCTCATATGCATAATTACTAAACCGCTTTTTTTCTTTTTTTGATCCACTGTACCTTAGTAATCCTTTGTTACTGGCCACTTCCTGTATATGGATTCATCGGGTAGTGTGCGGGTATTCCGTCACTTCCTCGATGCCGCAATCCTGCGATAACTCGCGGCAGACCTCCGCAATGTCTCCTGGGAACAATGACAAAAGCTCCCAGGAGACATTGCGGCATTGAGGAAGTGACGGAATACCCGCACACTACCCGATGAATCCATATACAGGAAGCGGCCAGTAACATAAAGGATTACTAAGGTTCGCCTGCCCCTGACAGTGACTCGAGCTGGGCATCGCCGCTTAGTGAAGGATTGTCTCGGGCGGGTCGGCTGCTCTAGTCCTGCAATGGGAACTGAGTTCCTGCTGTGAAAAAAGTGCAGGAACCCCGTTCCCACGCGTTCCCGCAGGACTTGAGCCCTTATGCTGCCCCAAGGAGCAGGTCCATGACAGCCAGGGCTCAGAGGTTGTGTGATGATGATGACCCTCCAGGGGGAAATCCAAGATAGCCAGGGCTCAGAGGTTGTGTGGTGACGCTGCTCTAAGGGGGCAGGTCCATGACAGCCTGGGCTCAGAGGTAGGTTGTGTCAAATTATTTTCCTTTTCCCCTAGCAACGAAGCCTGACCAGTGCCCAGCAGCACATCCAGCCTCTCCAGTGCCCAGCAATGCAGCCTGATCAATGCCCAGCAATGCAGCCTGACCAGTGCCCAACAATGCAGCCTGACTAGTTCCCAGCAATGCAGCCTGACCAGTGCTCAGCAGAACAGCCAGCCTCTCCAGTGCCCAGCAATGCAGCCTGACCAGTGCCCAGCAATGCTGCCTGGCTTGTCAGCACAAGTCAAATTATTTTCCTTTTCCCCTAGCAATGTAGCCTGACCAGTGCCCAGAAGCGCATCCAGCCTCTCCAGTGCCCAGCAATGTAGCCTGATCAATGCCCAGTAATGCAGCCTGATCAGTGTCCAGCAATGCAGCCTGACCAGAGCCCAGCAATGCAGCCTGACGAGTACCCAGCAATACAGCCTGAACAGTGCCCAGCAATGCAGCCTAACCAGTGCCCAGTAATGAAACCTGATTAGTGCCCAGCAATGCAGCCTGACCAGTGCCCAGCAGAACAGCCAGCCTCTCCAGTGCCCAGCAATGCAGCCGGACATAGGTGTGCACAGCCTATTGCATTAGGGTGTGCATCCCAAAGCTCAAACATATTTGTGTGTGTGTATACATGTGTATATACACAGTACACTGACAGTGTCAGCAGAGCAATGGACGGTGTCAGTAGGGCAGAGATTGGTGTCATTAGGGCAGTGGACAGTGTCAGTAGTTTTGATATTTACAATTTTTTTAGGAGCCCTGTTAGGGAGCTTTATTGAATTATCAGAAGTCTAAACAGGGGAATCTGTACCACACAGGGTGATTAGGGTGTTCCCAGGCACACTTGGCACACCCTGTGCGCACGCCTATGCAGCCTAATCAGAACCCAGCAATGCAGCCTGACCAGTGCCCAGCAATGCAGCCTGACCAGTGCCCAGCAATGCAGCCTGACCAGTGCCCAGCAATGCAGCCTAACCAGTGCCCAGCAATGCAGCCTGACCAGTGCCCAGCAATGCAGCCTGACCAGTGCCCAGCAATGCAGCCTGACCAGTGCCCAGCAATGCAGCCTGACTAGTGCCCTGTACGGCAGCCAGCCTCTCCAGTGCATAGGAATTAGAGAGAGGACCACCAGGGGACTTACCGATATCAACAGGTAGCCACAAGGAGGATCCTTGTGAAGCTTTCCTGTGGTGGAGCAGGCTCTCTGTGTCTCCGACCCTACCCTGGACAGTGCCCGAGATTGGTCCCGTTTCCCCAAATGGAGCGGGGTCTACAGGGAATGCATCTCTCTGGGCAGACTGAGCATTGTGGGGGCCGTAGTTTGAGGACCCCTGGTGTAAATGATCTGGTTCCTGGGCAGGTAGCTTTTACACCCCAGAGGATCTCCACAGGCTTCTTGGCTTGTAGTGTATTGTAAGAAGGGTTGAACTTTAAGCGCCACACCACTGCTAAGACGTCCAGATGCAACTTTTTCCATTAAAGGTCAGGGGTACAATTCAAAAAATATTCAACTTGTTTTGGGGATCTACGTGCCCCCTTCACCAGGGCTTAACTGGCAACCAAATGAAAAAAAAAAACAGTAGTAACTTGGACCTACAATGGTATTTATTCCAGTGTGAGTTGAAAGCACAGGTCTAAACTGTAGCTTGTTTGGCAGCCTGAACGTATTGTATCCTTATTCATTTCCTCAACTGCTTCAGAAAAGTCAGGGCCGATCCTAGGCAGGGTGCACAGGGTGCATTGCACCCAGGCGCCTGCAGAGGTGGGGGTGCCGAACATCTAACAGACTCTCTAACAGAAGCCCTCTCTGTGTCCATCACAGAGGCCCCCCTCCAGCTCCCAATAACGTACTCTGCTTCTCTTCCTGTATTTTGTTTATTGTTAAGAGATCATGTAAGGATCCTAGGTAATGAAGAGTTCGTGGGGGAGCATCTCTGTGGTTGAGTCATTGCCATAGAAACATTTGTAAAGGGGAGGAGTTGGTAAAACGACGCCGCCCATGTGGGGGCGCCAGAAATATTTCTGCACCCAGGTGCCTGTGACCCTAGGATCGGCCCTGAGCAAAGTTGTCATGTGACCCCCAGTCATGAATGAAAGCTAGAGTTCATAACAATAACAGAAAACTCATATAGCTAGATTCACATAGAGTTAGGCCGGCGTATCAGTAGATACGCCGACCTAACTCGGAATCTGCGCCGACCTAAGTTTAAGTGTATTCTCAAACAGAGATACACTTAAACCTATCTAAGATACGACGTCCTATCTTAGGGTGCAATATTTAGGCTGGCCGCTAGGTGGCGCTTACATTGCGGTCGGCGTAGAATATGTAAATCACTAGATACGCCTATTCACGAACGTACGCCCAGCCGACGCAGTACAGATACGCCGTTTACGTAACGCTTTATCAGGCCTAAAGTTATTCCATCAAATAGTTGGAATAGTAATGTTAAAGTATGGCCGCCGTTCCCGCGTCGAAATTCGAAAATTTTACGTTGTTTGCGTAAGTTGTCCGTGAATAGGGATTTACATCATTTACGTACATGTCGAAACCAATAGGCCCGTGCGGCGTACGTTGCCGCAATGCACACTGGGATGTGTAGGCGGACGGCGCATGCGCCGTTCCAAAAAAACGTCAATCACGTCAGGTCAAGCCCCATTAACATAAAACACGGCCCCTCAGCTAAATTTGAATTAGGCGCCATTACGCCCGCCCGATTTACGCTACGCCGCCGTAACTTAGCAGGCAAGTACTTTGAGAATCATGTACTTGCCTCGCTAAATTACGGCGGCGTAGTGTAAATGCCATACGCTACGCCGCCGCAACTATGCGCTCGCCATCCTGAATCTAGCTAAATGTCTCATAGAAAAGCAGCGAAATGTTTTATGGACAATCTGTTGGGGAGTAAGGGGACTGTTGCAAGTCATGTTAACTTTTTGTGTTTTTCTGTCTCCCTCTTCTACAGGGGAATCGTGGACACTCCTCTCATCCATTCAGAAGCACTCAAGCCTCTTGTAAAGCGCTGGTTGGCCGATATCCCCGCTGGGCGTCTGGCTCAGGTGACAGATCTGCAGGCCGCCGTGGTATATTTGGCATCTGAAGCTTCCGACTACATGACCGGACATAATTTGGTCATTGACGGTGGCCAGAGCCTTTGGTAGAAAAATGGAACCACCAAGAAATGCCATAACAACGGACATCGGGTGGGAGAATAATGCACCGTGTCCCCGAGTGGAGGATGGGCAACTGTCTTACTGTACTCTGAAGGACCTCTCCATATAAATATTGATCTGATGATTCCACAAAACAATCAATTATAATGGTTATTGTACCCAGCAGTGTATTTAGGCTTTGTGCTGCCCTAGGCCTGACTAAACTCGTGACCCCCTAATTTAAATAGGACCCACAACTTCCTGTTTAAGACACACCCTGACATTTTCGAGTTGGGACACTAGTCAGTCGGTCAAAAATCCACGCATGCTCAGAATCAAGTCGACGCATGCTCCAAAGCATTGAACTTAATTTTTCTCAGCACGTCGTAGTGTTTTACGTCACCGCGTTGGATACGATCGTATTTTTAACCGATGGTGTGTAGGCAAGACTGATGAACGTCAGCTTCATCGGATATCTGATGAAAAAATCCATCAGTCTGACTTTTTCCATCGGAAATTCCGATCGTGTGTACGAGGCATAACAGACACTCTCAGCTTAGACAACTGCAGCCAGCAACCCTGATGGGAAGCCATAGCCCAGTCTGAATAACGTGTCCTGGTTTTAGGCAGTCTGAAACCCGGATGCATGATTCTAAACCTGAACTGTCCGGGTGAATCCCGGACAGGCGGCAACCCTAGTTTAAGGTAGTACGGGGGTTGGCAAAACTGCAGCTTAACCCCCTGGCTGCATGTTTGTTTTTGTTTTTTTGTTTTTATTGCAATATTAAACAAGCCCTTATAAGGCCTTGTGCACACTGGATGTTTTTGGACGTTTTAACAGTAGCTGTTTTTGGCAGTAGATGTTTTTTTCTACAGTCAATAAACTCTCCATCATGTACAGCCACGCAAAATTGTGCGGGCGTAACGTATCTGATTTATGTTGCGCCTCCGCAACTTATACGGGCAAGTGCTGTATTCTCAAAGCACTTGCGGCGGCATAGCGTAAATCACCCGGCTGGATTCAAATTTGGCGGGTAGGGGGCGTGTATCATTTAAATCAAGCGCGTCCCCGCGCCGAACGAACTGCGCATGCACCGTCCGTAAAATATCCCAGTGTGCATTGCTCCAAATGACGTCGCAAGGATGTCATTGGTTTCGACGTGAACGTAAATGACGTCCAGCCCCATTCACGAACGACTTACGCAAACGACGTAACTTTTTCAAATTTCGACGGGGGAACGACGGCCATACTTAACATTGTGGCACCGCACTTATGCCACCATATAGCAGGGGCAACATTATGCTGGGAAAAGATAAACGCTCAAAAATGTCACTCACCATCGTTTTTTAATGTTTTTGATCTATTGAAAAAAAAAGAAAACATTTTTTTTCTAAAAAAAACCCACTAAAAACGCTAATAAACGCAAAAAAACGCAAAAAAAAGTTGAAAAAAGCTGAAAAAAGTTCAAAAACTCATTGCAAAGCTACTGGCGTTTTTATAACGTTATTTTAACGTCCAGTGTGCATGAGGCCTTAACAGGTAAGCAGCAACAGCTTATGGTGACCCCCCTAATTATTTGCCACCCCCTAAGCGCTAAGTAGGTGCCAAGTGCGTCCGTGTGCTAAAATGCATCTTTAACTGCTAAAAAGTTGCGGCGGCCTAGCGTAAATCACCCGGCGAAATTCAAATTCATTTAAATCAAGCGCGTCCCCCCGCTGAACGAACAGCACATGCGCCGTCCGTAAAATATCCCAGTGTGCATTTCTCCAAATGACGTCACAAGGACGTCATTGGTTTCGACGTGAACGTAAATGACGTCCAGCCCCATTCACGAACGACTTACGCAAACGACGTAACTTTTTCAAATTTCGACGCGGGAACGACGGCCATACTTAACATTGTTGCACCGCACTTATGCCACCATATAGCAGGGGCAACATTATGCAGGGAAAAGCCTAACCTAAACGTCGTAACTTTACTGCGTCGGCCGCACGTACGTTCGGGAATTCGCGTATCTAGCTAATTTGCATACTTGACGCGGAATTCGACGGAAAGCGCCACCTAGCGGGCAAAAAAAAATTGCAGTTTAGATCCGACGGCGTAAGAGACTTACGCCTGTCGGATCTAATGGATAGCTATGCGTAACTGATTCTAAGAATCAGTCGCATAGATACGGCGGGTCAGATTAGGACTTACGACGGCGTACATGGCGCTGCGCCGTCGTAAGTCCTTTGAGAATCTGGGCCATAGGCTGTTAGCAGCAGTTTTGGCCAGTGTTATTTTTGAGCAGTAAAAAAAAAAAAAAAAATAGTGGGTTCTGAGAGACGTTTTTCAGCTGTAAAAACGCTCTGATGCTGATAAGCACTGATAAACGTCGATAAACGCAGATAAAAGCTCAAAAATGTCACTCACCATCGTTTTTTATTGTTTTTGATCTATTAAAGAAAAAAGAAAACATTTTTTTTTCTTAAAAAAAACCACAAAAAAAACGCTAACGCTAATAAACGCAAAAAAAAACGCAAAAAAAAAGCTATTGAAAAACATTGAAAAAAGTTTAAAACTCATTGCAAAGGTACTGGCGTTTTTATAATGTTATTTTAACGTCCAGTGTGCATGAGGCCTTAACAGGTAAGCAGCAACAGCTTATGGTGACCCCCTAATTATTTGCCACCCCCTAAGCGCTAAGTAGGTGCCAAGTGCGTCCGTGTGCTAAAATGCATCTTTACCTGCTAAAATGTTTTGCCTTTTTCATTCCCCCCCCCCCCCCCCCCCCCCCAATGTTTTATTATTCTCATTTAATCCTGTAGATTTTACATTGTATTTTCTATCCCAAAAAATAAATAAAATAATACGCCAATCTAAAAAGAACTGTGAAAATGAATCTGCGCAACGCTACGATGTGTTTTGAATTTTTTTCAAGCTTTCTGTCAATACTTGTTATTAACATGACGATGGATTGTTACAGTAACGTCGCTAAAGTGAAATATCTTGAACGTTATACAGTGAGAATTGGATTCTTGAATTGCATATCATTACCTAATATCCGATAATAACTGAGAGACCCGGCCCTGCAAATGCCACTCGGCATATGTGCTGCAAACAATGTTACTTTGTGCATAACACACGTTCACAGTAAATACAAGTGATAATGATTAAGCGTGACATGGAAATATTTCACTTTTTCTTTTTAACACCACAAAAAGGGTAATTATACGATTTCAAAAATGACTGCTGGGAATATATTATCTAGTTTGAGTAAATTAATCTGAGAAAATCAAAGTGAGCATACGATGAGGAAGTGGAAACTGGAAAGGCAAGAGATCAAGATGAACAAGGGTGGAGGAGTGCAGAGTGTAGCAAGATGGCGGCGATTCGTCACATTCTGCTACCCATCACGATTTTAGTGCGCTGTTTTGTCGTAAAAGTGTTGGAATGCGTATGGCTGCGTCGCGCATGCGCAGTGTGAATTTTTTTCGCGAAACGTCACTTCCGGAGCAAACTGTGATGGGTAGCCATATGTGACGAGACAAGGGGCGGATGCTTTTCTCAATACAAACCGGCTGGTGTTCTGTTGATGAAGGTCCCCCCGGCGGATAAGGACCCCCCTGTACTGCGCAGGCACAGCGCTTGAGCAGTACGAACCACGAGGGAGCCGCCAAAAATAGCCGAAGATGTAGAGTCAGCTCTACACGGCGCCTGTACAATGACTATGACACATCCTACACGCTCCCAATGCTAGGGGGTGATTTTATCAATAAAGTGCATGTCTTGGCGGGGCGTGTTAAAACAAATGGAGGGCGGGTTTTGCAATGTTGGTGGGCGGGTTTTGCAATCATAAGCATAATAAGAATAAACTGTGACAAGTATTGAAATTGGCCATCAACATTGAACTACTCGCCCTTATCATCTCTGTCCATACCGCCTCTTTTGTGAGTTAAATAGTTTGTGAAAATCCGCCCATCAACATTGCAAAACCCGCCCTCCATTTGTTTTAACACGCCCCGCTAAGACTTGTACTTTATTGATAAAATCACCCCCGCCCCTTGCAGAGTAGCACTAGCATCGGGAGCGTGCGGGATGTGTCATAGTCATTGCGCAGGCGCTGTGTAGAGCTGACTTTTAGCTTTACATCTTCGGCTATTTCAGGAGCCTGCGCAGTACAGGGGGTCCTTATCTGCCGGGGGACCTTTTTTTGGCAGGACACCGGGACGACAGGATTTTTTCACCCCCCTGTTGCCGCGGCGCCGCCCCTGCACCCACTGCTGCCCCGAGGCCTGGCCTCGGTGACCTTGTCAGGAGTTCTGCCCTGGCGCTGCATGCACTCTGCAGGTCTATCGTATTCTGCTGAATCTTGCTGGAATAAAGGGCTCCTGCACGCATGTGCGGCAGTGATGTCATTGCGGGTCTGACCACGAATGCAGATTGCGGCTTCCGGGAGCCAGCAAATGGGTGCACTGCAGGCAAGAATTTCATATTGTGCTTGTATGCGATGCATACCAGCACATTATGCTATTGTCTTTTTTTCTGCGGTTTACTAACACATTATGGAGGCTAGACCTCCCGGAGGTCAAGTAGTTAATAAATTGTCCTTTTATGTATGGAGAGCACACTTGGTCTATTCTTTTGCATGAGTGATTGTCCATATCAGAGGAGAGTGGTGGAGATAAAGACCGAATTTGGGGAGCCATCTGATCTGTGGCCTATGAGGGGGCAAAAGTGCATGTGTCCCTTGACTAATAATCAGGGTCTCATCTGGAGGTGAGGATATATTTAGAGCTGTCTTAATAGAATTATGGGCCCCTGGGCAAAGTAATTCTCTGGGGCCCCTACAATGGAGGCAGCGCAGGTAAACAGACATCAAGTAGGTAGGAGGCAGACAAGCCGAGCTTCACCTTTTGTGTGGAGTTCCGCATTAACTACACGAACAATCATTCTGTACAGCAAAGAAACAAGAAGCAAATACTACATACACAAAGTAACAAAGCTGTCCTGTGCATATAATATATCTGCTAGATTGATGCCTCCCCAGATATCTCCCCAGCACTCTGACCCCTCTACACCCCAAATATCCCCCCAGGACTCTGACCCCTCTACACCCCAAATATCCCCCCAGGACTCTGACCCCTCTACATCCCAGATATCACCCCAGAACTCTGACCCCTCTACACCCTAGATATCCCACCAGTACTCTTACTCCTCTACACCCCAGATATCCCCCAAGCACTCTGACCTCTCTACACCCCAGATATCCCCCCAGCACTCTGACCCCTCTACACCCCAGATATCCCCCAAGCACTCTTACCCCTCTACACCCCAGATATCCCCCAAGCACTCTTACCCCTCCACACCCCAGATATCTCTCCAGCACTCTGACCCCTCTACACCCCAGATATCCCCCCAACACTCTGACCCCTCTATACCCCAGATATCCCCCAAGCACTCTTACCCCTCTACACCCCAGATATCTCTCCAGCACTCTGACCCCTCTACACCCCAGATATCTCTCCAGCACTCTGACCCCTCTACACCCCAGATATCCCCCAAGCACTCTGACCCCTCTACACCCCAGATATCCCCCCAACACTCTGACCCCTCTACATCCCAGATATCCCCCCAGCACTCTGACCCCTCTTCATCCCAGACATTTCCCCCCTCCCCAGCACTGTTACCATATACCATAAGATACCCCTTGTATTGTGACCCCACTACATCCCTGATACCTCTAGCACTATAGCCACCCAAGATACCCCAAGCATTGCTACCCCTATACATCCCAGATCCCCCCGTAGAAATGTTTTCCCTGATACACCCTTGATATCCCTCAGCACCATTATTCCATCCATGTAGTACCCCCTTTTCCAGTGGAGATACAGTGCATGTAAACTTTTGGCTTTACATCCCTTCCGGGCATTCCAAGCCCTTCGGTGCAAACAGTGCTGGATAGCTGTATTTTTTATGGAGATACAACAAATTCAGACTGATCTAAGAGCATGTATAGAGTTGCGGATTGTCCTTTATCTATTCATCACTTTGGCAGCTCAGCAACTGCACATCCTGCACCCGACAGCTCAGGAGGAGTTTTATTAACCTGGGGTAGTGGCACCATTCTTTGTTGTCTTAAGATAAAAATACCACTAGAATACTCATGCCTCGTGCAATGTAACAAAGGTATGTTGTATACTATGCCCAGTTTTCTATTTGAGCAGAATCGTTTTCTTACTTTGTGAAGTTCCTGCACAGCGTGGCCATCTCCTTTCTGGATTTTGCGCATGCTGGCTACCCAGCATGCACCTGCCGATCTCACGCATGTGCAGTGTGGTGCAATCTTGGTCAGCTTGCCATGCCAAGTTGACCAAGATTTTCCATAGACACCAATGTTAAATGTTACTGGAGCTGCGCCATGCCAAGCTGACCAATAATTTTTATAGACGCCAATGTTAAATGTTACTGGAGCCGTGCCATGCTAACCTGACCAAGAATTTCAGTGGACACCAATGTTAAATGTTACGGGAGCCGTGCCATGCTAACGTGACCAAGAATTTCAGTGGACACCAATGTTAAATGTTACGGGAGCCGTGCCATGCTAACCTGACCAAGAATTTCAGTGGACACCAATGTTAAATGTTACGGGAGCAGTGCCACGCCAGGCTGACCAAGATCTTTCAGGAGTCAATGCAAAACCGGGAATGACGTCCGCAGCCACGGCCGCGGCAGCTAAAGGAGGAAGTGAAATTAGATATAGGCTTAAATCAGGTAAGTGAACAGAAAATAATAAATAAAAAATTGCCAATTCATTTTAAGGATGCACATTAGTGCTTCATGGTGAGGAGTGAAAAATGTGGGCGTAACTCCGCTTTAACACTGAAATCTCTACATCTACAGACATCCACGATCTAACGCTAACCTATCTAGCCCTGTAAAGAAAAGTGCTACAAAAAAAGGAGAGATAAGGTTTGGGACTTTAAATGAGACCATTGCCGAGTAAGGTCAGATGTCTCCATCTCTTTCAATTTGAAAAAGGTGGGAAAAGCGGAGGCAAATCAGACTTTAAATGAAGCATGGAGGTGCAAATAAGTAAATAATACTTATTATAAGTATTAAAGAAGAAATCGCTATACATACCTTTTTTGAAGCCATTCCGACCCGATCCCACGCTGCGCTATCAGCCGCGGTTCCGCTGTGTGGGCGGGTGCAGAGGACACAGCTGACAAGGGGAGAGGGAGGGGAGAGGGGAGAAGGTGGGGGAGAAGGGGGAGGGGGTGTAAGGAAAGGAAATGGAGAATAACAGAAAAAGGAAGGGAGGAGAAATGGGGCGGGGAAGGCCTGCTGTTGGCTGCTCGGCGAGATGACATATAGCTACGTGATCTCGCCCAGCAGAGCCGACCTACCGCTGTATAACTGCGGCGGCTGCTCAGCAAGCAGTTAAAGGAGTTGTAAATAAAAAAAAATGTATGCTGAAATGACTGTTTACAGGGTATAGAGACGTTGGCCCGGTTTCAAATACTTTAGCGCATATTTATGCCGGCGTAGCGTATTTAATATACCTACGCCGACGTAACGCAGAGAGGCAAGCACCGAATTCACAAAGCACTTGCCTCCCAAACTGCGCTGGGTTCCCTCGGCGTAGGCCGTCGTTGGTGGAAGTGGGCGTGAGCCATGCTAATGAGGCGTGACCCCATGCAAATGATGGGCCATGCAAATGATGTTCCAAATCAGGGACAGTCCCTCGAAATCAGGGACAGTTGAGATAGATCGGTGGATGTCTGTAGGTGTAGAGATTTTAAGCCGCGTACACACGATCAGTCCATCCGATGAGAACGGACCGATGGACCGTTGTCATCGGTTAACCGATGAAGCTAACTGATGGTCCGTCACGCCTACACACCATCGGTTAAATAACCGATCGTGTCAGAACGCGGTGACGTAAAACACAACAACGTGCTGAAAAAAACGAAGTTCAATGCTTCCAAGCATGAGTCGACTTGATTCTTAGCCTGCGCGGATTTTTAACCGATGGTCGTGCCTTTTTTCCCATCGGTTAGGAATCCATCGGTTAAATTTAAAGCAAGTTGGCTTTTTTTTAACCGATTGTTAAATAACCTATGGGGCCCACACACGATCGGTTTTGACCAATGAAAACGGTCCATCAGACCGTTGTCCTCTGTTTAACCTATCGTGTGTACGAGGCCTAAGTGTAAGGGTGGACTTACACTGTAATATTCTGGGGAATCTCCCTAAAGGGGACACAGACCTCAGTAAAAAAAAACTGACAGGTATTTTAATCCCTCTCGACCAAAAAAAAAAAAAAGTCCTACAGCCCTGGTTCACACTGGGTACGATTTGGAACGATTTGAGATGCGATTTGACATGTCAAATCGCATCTCAAGTCGGCGGCAATTGTCGGCAATGGCACTGTCCTAATCAGTGCGACCCCGCATCTGCGATTTCAAAAAGTAGTTCCTGTACTACTTTTTGCGATTTTGGGCCGCGATTTACATTAAATTGCGGCCGAAATCGCGGCAAATCGCGGCAAAATCGCGGTAAAATCGCGCATTTTACCGCGATTTTGAATTCGCAGCAGTGTGAACCTAGGCTGAAATTAGGAATAATCCTTTTTTATTGTGGACATGTGATGAAATGAGCCAGATGAATACTGCTATAAGGAGCTATTGTGGTATTACGTTGTCTTCAAATACTTGATATTTTTAAACATTTTAAAACTTTTTTTGTTTTTAATTATTTCAAGTAGAGTTTGAACCAAAAAATTTGAAAGTTTAAAAAATTGTTGTTTACTTTTTTGTTTTATTTATTTTTTTCTTTATCTTTAGATTTTTTGCCATTTACTGTAGATGAAATACCACCCTTTTCCTCTAGGGGGAAACCTTAGCCCATTAAGTGAATGTACTGCCACTGGCCTTTATAGCTTACCTTCCCAAGTTTGGCAATATTGTACATATGTCACTAGTACCTTTGATTTTTTTTTTTTTTTTGTATTTCAGTAAATTTTTCTTAAACATTAATGTCGAATGTCTCATAATGACAAAAAAAAAAAAAAAAAGGATAATAGCCTAATACCCTAGGGCATGGTGTACACTTATGCTAAAAGTACAGCTTTTATTGTCAATTAAAGTAATAATCTTTCCAAGCCAAATTGCTTTAAATTAAAAAAAAAAAGTAAATTATTACCAGATTCCACCATTTTCAAACCTTTGTATAAGCTAGATTTTATGTCAGTCCTTTAATTGTTAGGTGCATAAAATAATATTTATTTTAAAGCATAAGTGCGCTATAAAACAAAGTGCACTTATCTTTTTTGCCCCTTTCCCCTGACCTAACCTAAAACATCATTCCCCTCTAAAAGCTGCATACTTACCTCAAACCTATAGCCAAGGTTCAACTGTCTGTTTACATCTATCGGCCCAGATTCTCAAAGGACTTCCGACGGCGCAGCGCCATGTACACCGTCGTAAGTCCTAATCTGTCCCGTCGTATCTATGCGACTGATTCTTAGAATCAGTTACGCATAGATATCCATTAGATCCGACAGACGTAAGTCTCTTACGCTGTCGGATCCTAACTGCAATTTTTTTTTTGCCCGCTAGGTGGCGCTTCCGTCGATTTCCGCGTTGCGTATGCAAATTAGCTAGATACGCGATTTTTCCCAACGTACGCGCGGCCGACGCAGTAAAGTTACGACGTTTACGTTAGGCTTTTCCCGGCGTAAAGTTGCCCCTGCTATATGAGGCGCAGCCAATGTTAAGTATGGCCGTCGTTCCTGCGTCGAAATTTTAAAATGTTACGTCGTTTGCGTAAGTCGTCCGTGAATGGGGCTGGACGTCATTTACGTTCACGTCGAAACCAATGACGTCCTTGCGACGTCATTTGGAGCAATGCACACTGGGATATTTTAGGGACGGCGCATGCGCAGTCCGTTCGGCGCGGGGACGCGCTTCATTTAAATGATACACGCCCCCTACCCGCAAAATTTGAATTCCGCCGCGTGATTTATGCTACGCCGCCGCAACTTTACAGGCAAGTGCTTTGTGAATAAAGCACTTGCCTGAAAAACTTGAGGCGGCGTAACGTAAATCGGATACGTTACGCCGCCGCATAGATACGCCAGTCTACGAGAATCTGGCCCATCGTCTTCCCTGCCCTGTGCATTATGCCGCGTACACACGATCATTTTTCGGCATGAAAAAAAACCTTGTTTTTCCAACTTCATCATTAAAAACGATGTTGCCCACACACCATCGTTTTTGAAAAATGATGAACAAAGCGCGGTGACGTACAACACTTACGACGGCACTCTAAAGGGAAAGTTCTATTCGCCTTGGGGCTGCTTTAGCTGATTCCGTGTTAGTAAAAGACGATTTGCATTTTTCTGTCTGTTACAGCGTGATGAATGTGCTTACTCCATTATGAACGGTAGTTTTACCAGAACGAGCGCTCCCGTCTCATAACTTGCTTCTGAGCATGCGCGGGTTTAAAACTTCGTTTTTGCCCACACACGATAATTTTTTACAACCCGGAAAAATACATTTTTAAAAACGACGTTAAAAAAATGCAGCATGTTCGGAAAAAAAAATTGTCGTTTTTCAGAAGCCGAAAAACGATGTGAAGCCCACACACGATCATTTTAAATGACGTTTTTAAAAACTTCGTTTTAATTCAATGCCGAAAAATGATCGTGTGTACGCGGCATAAGTGCCCTAAAAACTTCTAAAGCCCTGTACACACGATCAGTTTGTCTGATGAAAACGGACCAATGGACCATTTTCATCGGACAAACCGATCGTGTGTGGGCCCCATCGGTTTGTTTTCCATCGGTGAAAAAAAATAGTACGTGTTTTAAAACTTTCCTATGGATAAAAAAGATAGACAAATAAAACGATCGTCTGTGTGGAAATCCATCAGTATAAAATCTACGCATGATCAGATTCAAGTCGACGCATGCTCGGAAGCATTGAACATCATTTTTCACAACACGTTGTAGTATTTTACGTCACCGCGTTGGACACGGTCAGATTTTTGACTGATGGTGTGTAGGCACATCAGACCATCAGGCCACTTTAGCGGTGAACCGATGAAAACGGTCCGTCTGACCATTCTCATCGGTTTGGACCGACCGTGTGTACGCGGCCTGAGGGTTCACTGGTGCTGCACCACGCTGCACCTTCCCACACACTGAGCCAGCCCTGTGTAGATCCTTGGCTGCTCTCTCAATAGCGAGCAAGGCTCTGTAGTGTTTCAGACAGTGAGGGAGCAATGCCATGGAAGCAGGCGGTTGATCATTTGTGGGTTGTTGCTAGCAATTTGCCCTCAGTGATGGTATCAACATTGTGACACAGGCCTTACTCTACCTAAAGTGCATTTATTTTGTTAATTGATATGTACTGTATATGTACCATCCTACTTGAATTAAGGTCATACCTAAAGAAGTCTCATCAAACTCATTCAAAGAAAAGCTCTGCCTGTTCTCCACTTTCATGCACCATTACTACTGATGCAGGGGAGGGTGGGGGGTCAGAACAAGGCTCATGTTCCTCAGTCAAACAAAGCACTGACCGACTAAACTAACCTGGGGGTAGCAACTTAGCTTTGCCCGAGTCCAACAATGGCAACATACACAAATTGGGCTTCTGTCAGGGGAGGAGCTGAGAGGCAGAAATGCAAGAACTAAATAAAGGATCATCTTCCCAATTCATCTGTGTTTCATTGTTGAGTCAAAGAAAGGTATGTTTACATGAATGTATGGGCCGATATTTAAATTTTTATTTTATTGCTCATGAGAATTCTTCTTTAAGCTTAACTGTCATAGCTGTGTGGTTTCATATACTGTTCAAATGAATGCAACATAGTTATTTTATTTTGATCTAATTTTTAAAAAACATTTACAGCTATGTTCTCTGTTATGGCTAGCGGCACAAGGTGATTTTTATATTCTAGATTTACTGAGAATTGCCCCACCCGTGCATACTCCTCCTCTGCTGTAAACTGACTCTATGGGGCAGATCCACAAAGAAATTACGCTGGCATATCTATTGATACGCCGCGTAATTTCAAAGTTCCCGCGTCGTATCTTTGTTTTGTATTCACAAAACAAGATACGACAGAATGAGGGATCGATTCGACAAGCGTACGTCTTAGTACGGCGTCGGATATTAGGTGTATATTTACGCTGGCCGCTAGGTGGTGTTTCCGTCGAATTCCGCGTCGAGTATGCGCATTTTTTTTACGTCGTGTGCGTTCGGCTTTTTCCGGCGTATAGTTATAGCTGCTATATGGTGGCGTACTCAATGTTAAGTATGGCCGTCGTTCCCACGTCGAAATTTGAATTCTTTACGTCGTTTGCGTAAGTCGTTCGCGAATAGGGATTTGCGTAGAATGACGTCACCGTCGTAAGCATTGGCTTGTTCCGGTTTAATTTTGAGCATGCGCACTGGGATACCCCCACGGACGGCGCATGCGCCATTAAAAAAAACGTTGTTTACGTCGGGTCACAACGTATTTACATAAAACACTCCCCCATCACATCGATTTGAATTGCGCGCCCTTACGCCGCCAAAGATACACTATGCCGCGTAACTTACGGCGCAAATTCTTTGAGGATTCGAAAACAAAAAAGAAAGTTACGGCGGCGTAGTGTATCTTAGATACACTACGCCCGGCGGATATATGCGCCGCTGTACGTGGATCTGCCCCTATATTTTTAATACATACTATTGTATTTTTGTTTGTGTTTTGTATACCTACGGACACACATACAAATACTTTCAGGAATAGATAAATTATCATCAAATTCTGAGAACATTCATTCCCATCATGAATTGTAAAGGCCATTTTTAAAAAAAAGAATGTTTGGTTCAGTAATCTTCTAGCTAGTTCTGAGACAATGTCCTCTGGCACCCAAGGCGAAACTGGCAACCTCCCCTAGCTCTAATAAATTTGTTCCTACAAAAAGAAAAATAAAGGAAGGAAATATTCTATCGAATAAAAGAATACAGGTTGACTAAAAGTTTACAGAATTTAGGGTTAGACAATATAATTAGACTTACATGTTACTAAACCCAGGAGCCTGTAATCACTATATCTGGTCTCCCACAGTACACAGAACATGGAAATGCAATTATTTTAGTAAATATAAACTGCTAAATACCTTTTCTCATCAGCAGTATATAGCATCTTTTGACTTCTATCAGTGTCTGGTTAAAGCTTGTAGGAGGAGTTTTTTCCCCCCCTTTGACTATAAGACTGCATGACCACTGACCCTCTGTCTGGACAGTGCTGATTGGCCCTTTGCTGATCACATGCATCATCCCAAAAATAAAAAACCTCAAGCAATACACAGCAAACTGAGCATGTGAAAAGTGCCCCAAGGCTCTTTTATATCAGGTGATGGATCGGGGACAGTGGAAGAAGGGGAGTATCAGAGAAGACAGGATCAAACAGCCTTTTTACATAATGCGGAGGATTAACCTCTTAGGTTCCACATTGAGCATGCTTTACTGCATATACAGACTGATTTTAATGTTGTGGGTTTAGTAACACTTTAAAGTGTTACTTAACCCAGGACTCTGCATTCACTATATCTGGTCTCCCACAGTACACAGAACATGGACATGCAATTATTTTAGTAAATATAAACTGCTAAATATCTTTTATCATCAGCAGTATATAGCAGTCTTGTGACTTCTATCAGTGGTTAAAAGAGAAGTATGGGAATCAGTTTTTCCCATTATCATACTTACCTAGGTAGATGCAGCATTGACTGATGCTACATCTGTCCCACCGGCGCCTCTACACTGAGAACCGAGCGATCAAACATTGCCGATGGCTCGGTTCTCACAGCTCCCCGAGCAGAGAGCTACTGACTGTCAGTCAGCATCTCTCCGCTCTGCTCTTCCATGCTCACTGGAGTGCTGAGCCGTGGAGTGCTGCCGTTTCAGGCTCTCAGCAGGTCGCTGAGAGGCTGAGATGGGTGTCAGTCCAGGCACCTGGCGGATCCAGACTTTATTGTCCGGATGACACGGTGCCTGGACTGATTCCTGTGACGTCAGCTGAGGGCAAACTTCAGTCCACCCTCTGCTGAAAACGGATCACAGGAGTGCAAAACGAATTGCACTCCTGTGAACAATAGGAGAATCCCAACCAACAAGCTCAGGCTGGACTTCTCCTTTAAAGCTTGTAGGTGTAGGATGAGTTTTAATTTCCCCCTGACCCTCTATCTCAGTGATGGGGAACCTCGGCCCTCCAGATGTTTTGGAACTACATTTCCCATGATGCTCAACTACACTGCAGAGTGCAAGAGGATCATGGGAAATGTAGTTCCAAAACATCTGGAGGGCCGAGATTCCCCATCACTGCTCTATCTGGACAGTTCTGATTGGCCCTGTGCTGATCACATGCACCCTCCCAAGGAAAAAAATAATCTCTAGCAATACACACCAAACTGAGCACTGCGCACACAACGATCACACGAGGAGACGCTCCACCTCCTCATACTCTTCAGTTTGCTCTACGGGCGGCAGTATGAGATAGGACACCAGACACGGACTGGTCCCTGGAGCTGGATAGGGAGAGGGGCACCACGGCTCCCTTCTTTTCCTCCGAGATCTCTGCTGTTGCTGTATCTTTTAGCTCCTGTGATATTCAGGGAGGAGAAGCAATTATGAGCCATACAGCTATGGAGTCCCGGACCCCAGTGCCCACATGTCCTCGGTGAATTCGGACCATAATAACCCGCTCTATTATTGTGACAGGCAGGGGGGATAGGTACCGGCTGCCTATCACAATTACACTCCTCAAACAGAGCCGACAGAGCCTAGGCTCCTCCTCCACTCTGGCAGTACATCCACAACAGAAGGAGGAACCTAGGAGGAGCGACATTTGTGTGGACAGAGTGGTGCTGTCCACAGTCTGTAAATGTAGGGTGGGAGAGTTACACACACTAAGCATAGTCACACTGGGCAGATTTACACAGAGAGGCAGATTTACACAGAGGGGTTACATTGGGGGGATTACATGGGGGGGTTACATTGGGGGCATTACATTGGGGGTGTTACATTGTGGGGTTACATTGGGGGGATTACACGGGGGTTTACATTGGGGGCATTACATTGGGGGGATAACAAAGGGGGTTTTACATTGCGGGGTCACATTGGGGGGATTACACGGGGGGTTAAATTGGGGGCATTAAACTAGGGGGATTACATTAGGGGGTTATATTGGAAGGATTATAATGGGGGGGGGGTAACATTGGGGGATTACATTGGAGGCATTACACAGGGGGGGTTACATTGGGAGGATTACAGTGTGGGGGAGTTACATTTTGCCCAGATTACACTGGGAGGATTACATTGGGGGGATTACAGTGCAAGGATTACACTGGGGGGATTACATGGGGGTTCGAATTTACACTGGGGGATTACACTGCAGGGATTTACATCTGGGCAAATACATTGGGGTGATATACACAAGGAAGTACAAAAGTACAATGGGGAGATTATGCTGGGGGAGTTTACACAGGAGGGGGAATACACTGGGAGGATTTACACTGTTAAACTGAGAGGATTTACACTGGGGGCATTACACTTGAGGGTATTTACACTTTAACACTGTAGGGGTTTTACACTGGGGGGATTTACATGGGAGATTACACTGCGGGAGATTAGACTTGGAGAGTACATCGGAGGCATTACACTGTTACACTTGGAGGATTACATTGGGGGGATTACAGTACGGGGGATTTACACTTGGGGGATTAACCTGGGCTGCCCAGTCTAAAATGCCAGGGCCTATTATTTGGCCCAGTCTAGACCTGGGTGCCACCATTAAGTAGGAAGTGATATCCCACCGCAATGGTGTCACCTCCATCCGTGACAGCGCACGAATTGGCATGCCGGCACTGATCGCATCATTTACAGGGGGCGGTTTGGGGTGCGCACCGTGACCATGCGCCACAGGCCCAAAATTGGCCTGCCCAGCCCAGCACCCTGCAGAGCACGGTGGCAGGCTAGGCAGGAGAGAGCTCGATGCCATAGCTTGCCCAGTATCTACTATTCTGTTCTGCTCCTGCAGTCAGGGCCGCCATCAGGAATTATGGGGCCCCTTACACAGCATGGGCCCCCTGGAGCAGAGAAAGGGGGGGGGGTGCTGCCACCTGAATTTGAGAAGCGGGGGGGGGGGGCTGCCGCGAATTGATAAAAATAAATATATATAAAAAGGGGGGTAGCCATCCGGGGCCTTGGGGACCTCTGGGCCCTTTAATAAAAAGAAAAAATATATATATTTTCTTTTTTTTTAAAAAGGGGGGTTGCCATCTGGGGCCGCCCTGGAAACCTCTGGGCCATATATATCTATATATATATATATATCTATATATATATATATACAAATTATTATTTTTATTTATAAAAAGGAATTACAAAAAACGTGGGTCCTTGGGGACCTCTGGGCCCTTTAATAAAAAATAAATAAAAACAAATATATAAAAAGCAAAAAATAAACATTTATAAAGAAAAAAAAAGGGGGAGTTTCCATCCAGGGCCCTGGGGACCTCTGGGCCCTTTAAAAAAAAAATATATAAACAAACAAAAAAAATATTTATAAAAAAAAAAAAAAGGGGGTTCCTGGGGACCACTGAGCCCTTTAATAATATATATATATATATATATATATATATATATATATATATATATATATATATATATATATATATATATATAAGAACTAAAAAGAAAAAAAAAGAAATACAATAATATAAAATTTTTATTAATTTTTTTTTATAAAAAAAAGGGGGATGTCATCCGGGGCCTTGGGGACCTCCGGACCTCTAAAAAAAAAAAAAAAAAATTGTCCCTTTAATAAAAAATAAAATAAGAATATATTAAAAAAAAAATTTTTTGTAAAAAATAAATAAAAAAAGGTTTTTTTTTTTTTTTTTTAAAGGGGGTTGCCATCCGGGCCCCTGGGGACCTCCGGGCCCCTTACAGGTGTAATGCCTGTACCCCCCTGATGGCGGCCCTGCCTGCAGTCACTCCACAGCAGCAGGACAGAGCACTGTGGCAGGCTAGGGGGGGAAATCTGTGCAGTTGCTCTAGTCTGTTCAGTGCCCGGGATTGTTCAGTGACCGGGGGGTGACACCATGTTTGACCGCACCAGGTGACACCAACCCTAGTGAGGCCACTGCTCTTTTTTCTGTTTTCACTCTGTTGAAACCCTTGCTCTGACAGAGCGATAGCTCCGTTGGAGTGGGTCTTCTGGCTATGGGGAAGCTTGTGACAGTGCTTGGGTCTTTACAGCGAATTGGCAGTCCTCAAAATTGTCACATGGGGAATGGTAGTGATGTCATCTACATGGGTAAGCAGACGCCACCGGACGTTGGAGCTTAGCTAGGGTGAGCTTCTACAGCGGGGCAATGACAATGGAGCTTTGATGGGTGAATATACCTCCCTGGGGGGGTTATCGGCAGACATTGTCACTCTGCTATGAAGAATAGGCAAAGTGACAGTTTCCCTTTGACAAACAATTGTCTGCGTCTTCTACAGCTCATATATTCTCCCTATACACTCCTGTCATCATACTGACACTTTCATATACAATCGCAATTTAAAATAGTCTATTTTGTCAGTTGCAAACCATTTTACATAGGGACACTGTTGACGTTGAAATAAATAGAATCCCGTAATAGGTCTGATGATGAGAGACACAATGGTAATAGAGATTAAGGCACTCTACAGATCTGGCATAGTTATAATCACAGCCTGTACCATGGCCTGTTCCTACTAAATAAATCTGTTCACATTTCCCATCAATAATCCCTGTTTTCCCAGACAGATTTGTTATTCACCTACAATCTGTGCCCTTTTTAACACCGGGAACCCCAGATGCATTCCAAAATGGCGTAAAAAAAAAAAACGAATATTTGTTGATCGGCTTTCACAACAAGTTCATATTTTTTTATCATGAAAATTAACCTCATGATGTCTTCTTCTTTATAACAATCTTATCTAAGTGATACAGTTATTTGTTTCCAAGTATTGGGTCTGTTGTGTATTTAGTTAAAGCTGTACTGATTATAGTACTGAAATTAGAACAGAATAGATAGATAGAGAGGAGCAACTAGAACTTTCAGGGCCCCGGTGCAAGAAACCATAAGCCCCCTCATCTATGAATTAGTGGCAGCGGTGGTGGTGGTGGGGGGGGTGGATACCGTGGCAGAGGTGGTGGTGGTGAGGGTGGTGGTAGTGAGGGTGTTGGGGGAAGGGGATCAGTGGCAATGGTGATGGGGTGATGGGATCAGTTCACTTGAGGTGGTGGGGAGGGATGGGATCAGTGACAGCCGTGGGGGTGGTGGGGGAATGGGATCAGTGGTGGTGGTGGGGATATGGATGACATCAGTGGCGGTGGTGGGGGTAGGGTTAACATTAGTGGCGGTGGTGGGTGTAGGGATGACATCAGTGGTGGTGCTGAAGATAGGGATGACATCAGTGGTGGTGGTGACGATAAGGATGGCATCAGTGGTGGTGGTGGGGATAGGGATGACATCAGTGGTAGTAGGGATAGGGATGACATAAGTGGCAGTGCTGGTGGAGATACGGGTGACATCAATGGCAGCCTTGGGGATAGGAATGGCATCAGTGGTGGTGGTGGGGATAGGGATGACATCAGCGGCATTGGTGGTAATAGAGATTACGGCAGTGGCAGCGGTGGAGATAAGGATGACATCAGCGGTGGTGGTGGTGGGGATTGGATGACATCAATAGCAGTGGTGGGGATAGGGATGGCATCAGTGGCAGTGGTGGTGCGGATAGGGAGGACATCAGTGGTAGTGGGGATAGGAATGACATCAGTGGCAGTGCTGGTGGGGATAGGGATGACACCAGTGGCAGTGGTGGGGATATGGATGACACCAGTGGCAGTGGTGGTGATAGGGATTACGGCAGTGGCAGTGGTGGAGATAAGGATGACATCAGCGGTGGTAGTGGTGGTGATGGGGATAGGGGTGACATCAGTGGCAGTGGTGGTGGAGATAAGGATGACATCAATAGCAGTGGTGGGGATAGGGATGATGTCATCAGTGGCAGTGGTGGGGATATGGATGACATCAACAGCGGTGGTGGGAATAGGGATGACATCAGTAGCAGTTGTGGTGGGCATAGGGATGACATAGGGATAACATCAGTGACGGTGGTATAAGGTATAAGGTATATACTGGCAGAAAAAAACAAAACAAAGGCAAAAGATTTAATAGCTGGAAAGATGCCAAAATGACTGAAGGTCCAGTTTAATCTTAATCTCTGTTTCAGTGTTTTGAATGAATGAGACAAGTTGCATTCTTAGGTTTGCGTGCATGCGATTCCAATGCAATGATTGTTCTGATGCTTGCATAATATGGGCATTAAAGCGGGCACATTTTTTTTTTTAAAAGTCAGCAGCTACTAACACTGTAGCTGCTGACTTTTAATAAGGACACTTACCTGTCCTACTCACCCATGCTGATGGCCCCCCTGATGCCAATCCCTAGATTGGTGCAGGTCCCACACCGCCATCCACACTAAGGGAAACAGGCAGTAAAGCCCTACAGCTTCACTGCCCGTTTTCTACTGCACATGCACGATTCTCACGCCTACTTGTGAATGGGCGGCTGCTCTCTGGGATTACACACAGTTCCCAGAAAGCAGCGTGCCCCATTCACTAGAAGAGGATGAAGAAGAAGATTATGGACTTCCGCATAGCAACAGGTATTCCGGGTGAGTATAAAAAAAATATCTATTTTTTTTAAAAAAATTTTTAGGATTTTTTGTGAAAAACATTTTTTGGGGGTGGAACTAAACTTTAAAGCTAAACGTCAGGCAAACAATCTAAATGCAGTGTGCTCAGACAGCTCAGTTTACAGACAGTGTACAGAACTGATCCGAGTGGCTGTGTACATTGTGATCGCTGTGGTTGGTCATACTAATCACTATTGCAAACAGGGTCTTGTTTAACCCATAAACACTCAGTGAGGTCCAGGGTAGGACTGGGTACATAAGTGAACAGCTAGAAGGAGCTTTGGAGTGCCACCGCAGGCGATCGGCTGGAGGAGTCCTAGGTCCTGGTACCACAGGCAGATGGCTAGAGTTGCAAGGCCATGCCACTGAAAGTTCAGTACTCTGGTAGCAATTGGCACCCCTGCTTTCTGCAGTGCCTGGGTCTTCTGTGGATAATGGATGCTATTGGGCTCCAACCCTGCTGCCTGCATGCCAGGACTAACAATGGAGGATCATATGGCAGCAGAACCCATACCCAGAAACCTCTACTTCTTCAGGTGTAGTCTCTCTTTTTAGGTACATGAAAAAACAAACACAATGACGGCGCGAAAGAGGGAAATTTGAACCACGATACCAAAAAAAGTGGATAAATAAATAATTATAAAAAGGGAAGGGGAGGAAGGGAAACGAAAAGACCAGTGACTGAAAGATAATATAGAGGATGGTAATGAAAGTCCCAATATTTAAAGTTTGTATATAAACAGTCCCGGATGACATATAGAGGTGGATCATATCGTTGCCGGCAGGCTAATGCACCAGGCCCACAAGATCTCTATTATTTGAGGTCCAACCTATTTGCCCTTATTTCACTCCACACAACATATATAAGCATGCCAGTCTCCTCCTCCCATTAGATCTGATGAAAATGCGGAAACATTGAAACGCGTCATCACCACGAGCTCCTGCCTGACGTCACTTCCTGTTGCAGAGAGCCGTGTGCGCTCCAGGCTGGAACACACGCCACCGAACAGTCACTTCTGGGTTTTGCTGTGCCCGCAGTGCTCTGCCACGCTTCTTTCCTGGACAGCAATCAACAAAACCTTCACCAGAGAAGCCGCCATCAACGGCTGACGATCCACAGTGACTACACTTCCCTTTTTATGAGCGCATTTTGTACTACTTTTTAGTGTCTGTTTTAATTAATAAATTCCATATTATCAGACATACTGCCCTTAGTAGGCGCATTTTTTCTTTTTGTTTCTCTTTTTAGGTACACCTTGCTAGTATCAGGTTGGACCCCCTTTTGCCTTCATTCTTCGTGGCATAGATTCTGAAAGGTGTTGGAAACATTCCTCAGAGAATTTGGTCCATATTGACATGATAGCATCACACAGTTGCTTCAAATTTGTTGGCTGCACATCCATAATGCGAATCACCCATTCCACCACATCCCAAAAATGCTCTATTGGATGAGATCTGGTGACTGTGAAGGCCATTGGAGTGCAGTGACCTCCCTGTCCAGTGGTGAGATGATTGGAGCCTTGTGACATGGTGCATTATCCTGCTGGAAGGAGCCATCAGAAGATGGGGACACTGTAGTCATAAAGGGATGGACATGGTCAGCAACAATACTCAGGTAGACCGTGGTGTTTAAACGATGCTCAATTGGTACTTAAGGGCCCAAAGTGTGCCAAGAAGATATCCCCCACACCATTACACCACCAGCACAAGCCTGAACCATTGGTACAAGGCAGGATGGATCCAGGATTTCATGCTGTTTACACCAAATTCTGACCCGACCATCTGAATGTTGCAACTGAAAACGAGACTCATCAGACCAGGCAACGTTTTTTCCAATCTTCTATTGCCCAATTTTGGTGAGTCTGTGTGAATTGTAGCCTCAGTTTCCTGTTCTTATCTCACAAGAGTGGCAACCAGTGTGCTTTTCTGCTTCAAGGTTCGATGTGTTGTGCGTTCAGACATGGTATTCTGTATACCTTGTAACAAATTTGAGTTACTGTTGCCTTTCTAGCATCTTAAACCCGTCTGCCCATTTCTCCTCTGACCTCTGACACCAACAATGCATTTTTGTCCACACAACTGCCACTCACTGGATCTTTTTTGGACCATTCTCTGTAAACCCGAGAGATGGCTGTGTGTGAAAATTCCAGTAGTTCAGCAGTTTTTGAAATACTCAGACCAGCCCGTCTGGCACCAACAACCATGCCACGTTCAAAGCCCCTTAAACCCCCTTTCTTCCCCATTCTGATGCTCAATTTAAACTTTAGCAAGTCGTCTTCACCACATCTAAATGCCTAAATGCAATTAAGTTGCTGCCATGTGATTGGCTGATTAGCAATTTGTGTTACCAAAGGTGTATCTAATAAAGTGTCCGGAGAGTGTATATACATTGGGCATTTCCAGGAGTCCAGGGGCTTGTCGGAATTGTGGGAATAGGGGTTAAAGGAGCCCACACCTGCATCAGAGCATGGTAAGTAAAGCCTCGTACACACGATAGGTTAAACCGATGAAAACGGTCTGAAGGACCATTTTCATCAGTCCAAACCGATTGTGTGTAGGCCCCATAGGTTATTTACCTTAGGTTAAAAAAATGGTAACTTGCTTTAAAATTTAACCTATAGATGGTAACCGATAGGTCAAAAACGATCGTTAGTATGCAAAACCATCGGTTAAAAACCCGCGCATGCTCAGAATCAAGTCGACGCATGCTTGGAAGCATTGAACTTTGTTTTTTTCAGCACGTCGTTGTGTTTTACGTCACCGCGTTCTGATACGATCGGTTATTTAACCTATGGTGTGTACGCACGACGGACCATCAGTCAGCTTCATCGGTTAACCTAGGACAACTGTCCTTCAGACCATTTTCATCGGATGGACTGATCGTGTGTACGAGGCTTAAAGGGGCACTTTGCTATAAATCTGCGGCATGGAGAACGTTAATTCAATAAAACAGGATAGACTACAAAATAAAAGATGGGATGGTAAGCAGAGATCACATAACTGGTTTGAAAATACTATTTCTCATACTTTTTTCTTTTCCCTTTAAATTTACCAAGCCATATAGAAATACTTTGCTAAAAAAAAAAAAAGCAAAAAACGACGGTATAGGTTTTTCCTTTCTGACCCCTGCGAGTCCATTAGCCATTATTGACATCTCCAAACATGTCTTATCTTTTCAGCAAACGCCGGTTTACATAAGCACCTGACTTCAATTTATATTATTTGCAGACTACCTCTAAGCTCGCCATTCTTTAAAAGTATCAAGTGAATGTAAAATAAACAACATCTATTTGAGACTTGTCTTATAAGGTAAAATTTAAGTCTTACATTAAAATACCTTTTTTTTTTGGTGGAAAACTGTATGTAAACACCTGGGACATATTTATGTCTGGGCTGTTAAACTTTATATAAATACTTTAGTAAGAACTTGTGACCTGAAACATCTGTCTTGAAAAAGCGGGCGCTCGTAATTCATTAAGTTTGTTTAATTGTAAAGAACAAATGTTGTGAAAAAAACGAAGAAAACTAAGAAGTCGGTAATAGTTTGGCTCTGGTTTCAAGAAGTACTGCAGCCCATTCGGTAAATCTGCTACTACAAACTAAAGACGACATACTGGGGCAGGTCAGTAATGCAAAAAGTTTATTTTACAAATTTTCTACTGGTCATGGATTGGACACTTTTACCTTTTAAAGCCAGGAAATGTCAAATGGGTGGGGCATTCATAGGTTGGCGAACATGCAATACCAGCGCAACTCTTCCTCTGTTCCTTGCATAATATGGGCATTAAAGCTGAACTCCAGGCAAACCTCTAAATTCTGTTTGCTCGAATGGCTTGGTTTACAGACACAGTATACAGAGGCGATCTGAGCTGCTCTGTGCATTGTGATCACTGTGGTTGGTCATACTAATCACAGCTGTAAATAGTGTATTGTATAACCCATGAACAGCTACTTGCACTTAGCAATTGAAAGAGGGTAGGGGGAGAGAGTCACTTGGAGCCCAAATAGTGTAGTATGTCAATTTAATATAAATAAAATAAAAACATATGTGAATGCACTCACATGCTGCTGCAGGGATACACAGGCATGTCATGGTGGATGACTTTGGTGCCTGCCAGAGAGGACACTAGGCTGCTTGAGGTACAGTGCCGATGGACAGGTGCACTGCTGGCAGATGAAACAAGGCAGCTGAAAGTCCAAGGATCCTTTATAAGCAATGCCGGAAGTGGAGCCAAGGGGATGGAAGCCACAGCTGCAGCCGCTGATGCTGCTGATTGATCCAGGGACTGGGGTTGTCTGGAGAAGCTGCCGTGCAGAGGGAGAGACAGGACAGCCCTGTGTATGCACCAGAGGTATGTGATTTAAAGTATGCACGGGAACGCATTTTCAGAAGAACCAGACGCTTTCTTCATCATCCTCCTTGGTAATTGCCTCTTTTTCAACATCTCTCACAGTAAAGTCGAGGGTAGGACTGGGTAGACTGGTGAACAGTTGGTGGCATCTTGGGGCTGGCACCACAAGTGAGTGGCTGGAGAAGTCCCAGGAATGGCACCACAGATGAGTGGCTGGAGGAGTCCAAGGCTGATACCACAGGTGTGTGGCTGGAGACGCAGGGCGTGTACCACAGGTGTGTGGCTGGCGAGGTCCCAGGGCTGGCACCACAGGTGTGTGGCTGAAGATGCAGGGCTGGTACCACAGGTTTGTGGCTGGAGGAGTCCGAGGGCTGGTACCACAGGCAAGTGGCTGAAGGAGACCCAGGGCTGGTACCATAGGTAAGTGGCTTGAGGTGTCCCAAGGCTGGTACCACAGGTGAGAGGCTGGAGGCACAGGGCTGGTACACAGGTGTGGGGCTGGAGGAGTCCCACGGCTGACACCACAAGTGTGTAGCTGGAGAAGCAGGACTAGTACACAGGTGTGTGGCTGGAGGAGTCCCATGGCTGGCACCACAGGTGTGTGGCTGGAGATGCTGGGATGGTACCACAGGTGTGTGGCTAGAGAAGTCTAAGGGCTGGTACCACAGGTGAGTGGCTGGAGACACAGGGCTGGTACACAGGTGTTTGGCTGGACGAGTCCCAGGGCTGGCACCACAGGTGTGTGGTTTGAAAGGCAGGGCTGATACCACAGGTGTGTGGCTGGAGGAGTCCCAGGGCTGGTACCATAGGTGAGTGGCTGGAGGAGTCCAAGGCTGGTACAACAGGTTAGAGGCTGGAGGAGTTCCAGGGTTGGTATAACAGGTGTGTGGCTGGAGGAGTCCCAGGGTTGGTATAACAGGTGTGTGGCTGGAGACGCAGGACCACTTCACTTGAACTGCAGTACTCAGTAGAAATTGTCATTGTGTTCTCTGCAGTGATTAGTTATCGAGAGACCAATCACAGCAATGACATTTGTAAACAGTTTATTGTTTACATCCGAGAGCCCTCTTCTTCCTCCTACAATGGAAAGAGGGAGCTAAGAGGAACCAATGAATGAATGAGTGAGTAGTTTATTAATTCCAGATAAAAACACAGACCATGGCAGCAACTGCAAATAAGAATTTTTTTTTATTATAGGCTTACCTGTAGGTACAAGTGGTGTAACAGAGTTTACTACAGCTTTAAGTCAGATCAAAGTTGGGCAGAAGTTGCAGGGCAAAGTCGGATGGGAAGTCACGCAACTTTAATATCAGAGTAGTGTGAACCTGGGCTTAGTGGCACTTTAATTATAAAGGTAAAATGTTTATGGTTTTTGCTTGCTATTGGTATACATATTTTGTAACTTGAATTTTGTCTTTAACATGTTAAAGCTTAAATGGGATTTTTAGCTTTAGGTTTACTTCAGAATTAGGGTGTTTTCTGCACCAAAAGCCCCACTCCAAAATGGACCCAGTGATACCCTCTCTGTGTTGGAAACAATATATTACCCCCCCCCCCCCCCCCCCCCCCCCCGTGTGCTATACCAGTCCTGGACTTGCTTTAATAAATAATAAAGATTTTTAATATGGAATTAGATTTATACATTTCTTATGGCCAGATTCACGTAGAGGCACGTATCTTTATACCGGCGTAGCGCATCCCATTTGCACAACCCCGACGTAACATAGTGAGGCAAGTACTGTATTCACAAATCACTTGCCTCCTAAGTTACGTTGGCGTAGCGCAAATGGCCCGGCGTAACCCCGCCTAATTCAAAATAGGCAGGTAGGGGGCGTGCTCCATGTAAATTACCCATGACCCCATGTAAATGAGGGCCGTTGGTACGGCGCATGCGCGCGCATGCTCAGAATCACGTCGCAAATACTCCTTGCTTTCGACGTGAACGTAACCTACGCCCAGCCCCATTCACAGACGCTTATGCAAACTACGTAAAATTCGACGGCACTTCCAACGTCCATACCTTGCATGGGCTGCGCCATTTTTTTGGTGGTTTACCTTTACGCCTGAAAAACGCCTTACGTAAACGGCCTAGCTTACTGTGATGGGTCTGCGTACGTTCTTGAATAGGCGTATCTTGCTCATTTACATATTCTAGTCGTAAATCAATGTACACGCCCTTAGCAGCCAGCGTAAATATGCAGCTAAGATACGACGGCGTAGGAGACTTACGCCGGTCGTATCTTAGCAACAGAGAAGTGTATCTCAGTTTGAGAATGCGCTTAAAGATACGAGGGCGCGCATTCGGACTTACCACGGTGTATCTACTGATATGCCGTCGTAAGTCTTTTTGAATCCGGCTATCACATTTTATACAATATACATATTGCCGTGTATATCTTATGTTTCCTCTTTTTCGATAACAGTGTGGAAATGATCGATGATCTGGAGGTTTTCACACATTACAAGCCGCTGTCTCCACTCCTCCAGCACAGAGAGCTTCGTTTTCCTATCATTTCTCGCAATACTTGTTGGTCTTTGATAAATACAAGAGACAAATGGAAGCATTGCCTCTGACAGTTCTTCAATAATCTCTGTGTGGTTCTTTGTCAGAGCCTTCTCTGCAGTGACAATGCCTTTGTTCTATATCAGTCAGATTTTCTAGTTAACACATCAAAAGTGTATCTGTGTACATATAATGCCGCAAAAACAGTTCAAAGGGGTAAGGGATTTTAACTCCTTAATATGTCATTTCCATCGCTGTTACAGAGCTGGCCATGGGGGAGCTGCAAGACGTTATAAACCAGAGGAAAGTTCATTAGACATCAAGCGATCCTGGAATGTTTTCCGAAGAAGCCATATTGTCCTCCGTTCTCTGAGCCAATCTGTTATATTCTGATCCCAAAGCATTTCAGATTCATACATTAAATCAAACAAGCACATTAAAGATGCAAATCCTAACTGAATGACATTTAGTTTGCCAGTATAACATAAATATTTTTTAAATAAAATACAAATAAATTATATATATATATTATCTAGATTCAGGTAGGACGCCGCATCTTTAAGGCGGCGTAGCGTATCGTATTTACGCTACGCCGCCTTAAGTCAGAGAGGCAAGTACTGTATTCACAAAGCACTTGCCTCCTAACTTATGGCGGCGTAGCGTAAATGTGGCCGGCGTAAGCGCGCCTAATTCAAATGAGGATGAGGGGGGCGTGTTTTATGGAAATTATTAGTGACCCGACGTGATTGACATTTTTTACGAACGGCGCATGCGCCGTCCGTGTACAAATCCCAGTGTGCATTGCTCCAAAGTACGCCGCAAGGACGTATTGGTTTCGACGTGAACGTAAATGACGTCCAGCCCCATTCACGGACGACTTACGCAAACGACGTACATTTTTCAAATTTGGACGCGGGAACGACGGCCATACTTAACATGGACTAGGCCAGCTAGGGGGCAGCTTTATCTTTACGAGGCCTAACTCTTACGGAAACGGCGTATCTTTACTGCGACGGGCGCATGTACGTTCGTGAATCGGCGTATCTAGGCATTTACTTATTCTACGCCGAACTCAACGGAAGCGCCACCTAGCGGCCAGCGTAAATATTGCACCCTAAGATACGACGGCGCAGGCCGTCATATCTTTGATAGGTTTAAGTGTATCTCAGTTTGAGCATACACTTAAACTTACGACGGCGCAGATTCCGAGTTACTTCGGCGTATCTACTGATACGCCGGCGTAACTCTCTATGAATCTGGCTATATATATATATATATATATATATATAGTAATTTTTTTCTGAATTATTACAACATTTCCTTTGTTATAAATCAGTGTAGCTGATCCCCTGCAAACTCTATGCAGTCACATCTTGTCTACCTGCACTCCTGCAAAGATCATAGGTTTCCTGATGGTGACAGCATTGGACAATGTCTGCATTATGTGTATTGAAAAGACCACTTGTAGTCTCCATTAAAAGCCCATGTGGTAGGGTGATGATACAGGCAGGATCATGCCTAGGTTAATTGCCGCTTGAATATGCTGTTTTTGTAGCCCCCTCATCTTCACTTCCCCCCCTTTTTGGTTTCTAGGATGCTGGCACAGCAACCAATGATGCTGTGATCTAGCCACCAGCCTCCTAGCAACCAATGACACATAGCAACAAATGGTTATTGGTTTCTAGGATGCTGGCACAGCAACCAATGATGCTGTGGCCTGTCCACCAGCATCCTAGAAACCAATAACCGTTTGTGGCATTGGTTGCTAGGACACTGGTGGCTAGACCACAGCATCATTGATTGCTAGAATGCAGGACCAATGACTTTGTGTGGCTCAGCTGTCATTATCCTAGTAACCAGATCAGTAAAGCTGACCTGAATGATGTTACTGGGCTGCAGTGAGGACAAAATATTCAGTATATAAACTCCAGCCTCAGTACCAGCCCCTTAACCATGGTAAGTAAACTCCGGCCTTGGTGCTGCCCCCTGAGGCGGGTGCTTCACTTTGCCTCATTGGTGGCATTCCAGCGTATACAAAAGCACAATTGGGAAATAAGAGCAGAGCATTGTCATCCTATAAAAGACCTTCATGGCAGGATCAGCAGGTATTATTATAATGAAAACTGCAGATTGAAAAACATTGCAAATTACTTTTGAAACGACCATATTAAATCTTATATGAGATTGGTTTTTCATTCCTTTGTTTTTTTCTATTCACCAAAACACTGGGGTATGTAGTTCTTAAAGGAGTGCTGCACAGTACAATGAATGGAGCTGTGGACTTTAATTTCCAGGATTCCTTGCACACAGAGGTAGAGAGGACAGGGATTTTGCCACCATTCTGGGACTGAACTGGGTCTTTAACATTTATGGCCTCTCCCCACCTTCTAGGCCTTGCCTACTGAGGGATTGGGGGAGGCTCTGTGCATCTTAAGGCTTTAGCTTCTTTTCCTCCACCCTCTAAGTTCCAGAACTATCCGGCACATTCTGTAAGCTAGGGAGAGGTAACATAGACCCATCCCTTGTAGCGCTGCACAGCCAAATTAAAATCAGCTCCTCTGCCTACAGAGGAGCCAAACTGAATGTACCCACTCTGTACACTGAGGGTGCTACACATGTGCCTGCTTCCACTATAGTGGGAGGAGAAGATGTTGCATTGCTGATTCACAGACCTGTAGCTTGTCAGCCAGTACCTGATCACACTTAGTCCTGCCCATTGCTTTCTGGATTGACAGCACTGCTTCTGTCGCTGAAGCCCTCAAACTGTGAGCTGCAGTGCCTGGGCGGGGGAGTGTGTGAGACACAAATAAAGGAGGATTTGACGCAATCATGGAAAAGTAAAGTACCGTATTTATCAGGGTATTGCGCGCTCCGGCGTGTAGCGCGCACCCCTAATGTGGACCTGCATTCCTGTAAAAAAAAACATTTTAGTACTTACAGTTTTGGTGTCTTGTGCGGCGTCCATCGGTGGCCTCGTCGGGTCTGGCGTCCGTCTGCGGCTTCGGTGGTGTCCTCCTCGTCGGGTCCGGCGTCCTTCTGTGGCCATCGTGGTGTCCTCCCCGCTCGATCCCCGCTTCCCGCGCTGAGTTTGAACCACTGCGCCGGCATATACCGAGCGCAGTACACTCGGGTATAGCCGGGCAGGCTTGGCTCCTCTCGCGGTCATGTCCTGTGCGTCCTGCACTTCCAGGACGTAACCGCGAGAGGAGCCGAGCCTGCCCGACTATACCCGAGTGTACTGCGCTCGGTATATGCCGGTGCAGTGGTTCAAACTCGGCGCGGGAAGCGGGTATCAGCATATATCGCGCACCCACGATTTTGCCCTGATTTTCAGGGCAAAAAAGTGTGTGGTATACGCCTATAAATACGGTATGTTATTTTGTTTACTTTCTGCATCTGCATCAAAAATGATTTGGTACTTGTTTAGAGACGGTTCACACTGGGGGGACTTGTCAGGCGGCTCAGACTGTCAAACAAGAGCCTTTAGGCCCCGTACAGACGAGCAAACATGTACGATGAAACCGGTCCGCCGGACCGTTTTCAGCGTACATGTTTGCCCAGAGATTTCTGTATAATGGCTGTACTCACTATCATACAGAAATCTGCGCGTACTCGATATGCGGCGACGAGGCCGTGCCGTCGCCGCGACGATGACGCGGCGACGTGCGCGGCCCTGGCAGTTCAATGCTTCCACGCATGTCATTCGACGCATGCGAGGGATGGCGGCCGCTCGGACATGTACGGTAGGTCTGTACAGACGATCGAACATGTCCGACGGACAGGATTCCAGCGGGCATGTTTCTAAACATGTTTAGAAATATTTGCCCGCTCAAAAAAGGCCCGGCGGGCAAATGTACGGTGGAATCCTGTCCGCTCGGCTGTACAGACGACCGAACATGTCTGCTGAAACTGGTCCGCGGACCAGTTTCAGCAGACATGTTCAGTCGTCTGTATGGGGCCTTAGTTGTACTTTAAGTCGTATGCCCCGTACACACGATTGGAATTTCCGATGGAAAAAGTCAGACAGACTTATTCCATCGTAAATTACGACCGTGTGTATGCCCCATCGGATTATTTCCATCGGAAATTCTGATGAATTCCGTCGGAGTTTAGATATAGAACATGTTCTCTTTTACTCCGTCGGAATTCCGATGTGATTTTGGACAGACGAAGGTCCGACCGTGTGTACGGGGCTTTAAGTCTTAAGTCTTTATACCAAAAAGTATGAACTGATATAACTCCCTTATTTCTGTATAAACCGATACTGTATGTAGAGATAGACCTATGCTATTTCTACATGGGCCACCTTGTCCATCAAATATAACACCCACAGACATGAGAGTAAGAAAGCTATTGTCAATTTTTATATAATAGTGAACATCTGTTTGAAATCAAGAAACACTTGCCAATGATCAAGCCAACTTGGCCATTGAAATGGTGCTGAAACTTCCAGGAAAGACTCCATCTTTTTTGTCAACAGCTTGCTTTCATCAGTTGAACCTGATCTGTTTTACTTTAACTTACCGTAATCAGCCCCACGATGCACTTTGCATGTATGCACATGCTAAAACACATTGCAAATGTAAGCACTAAAATGTTTTGCTTATGTTATCATGGATTAGTAACATTTCAGTAAATCAGGTTTAATTGAAAAAAAGCATGTGGGAAAAAATGCAGAAGCAAGATGTGAAAATGTATTTCACACTTTGGTAAATTGGGCAGTAAGACTTCAGAGTAAATAGTTCTGGGGCTCAAGAATCTGCTCAATAAATGAAAACATTTTCTATGTAGAAAAGACCATTACTGGACTGAAGTTCTTCTTTACAAATGTTGAGCTTACTTTAAAGTCGTCCCTATTTTTCTCCAGAACTGAAATGGTTGTTTGAAGTTTCCCCTTTTGAATTTTGTATAGGCTGTGACTCCAGTTCTTCCAGGATTCTTCTGTGTTCCCCTTTCAGAATCTGGCACATACAAAGCTTCACAATCCTTGCGTTTATTAATACGGGAAGCACAGACCCATGGGCTTTCAGCCTAGTTACTTTCACAAAGTTATATTTTTTAAGTTTCTATGTTAGGAGTGATTACAACACTTAATCTTAAGAGGTAAACAATTTATATGGCCTTGTGTATACTAATAGAGATGGGCCGAACACCCTTCCGTTCGGTTCCCACCAGAAATCCCAAACAGGGGAAAAGTTCTAACCCCAACGGCGAACCCCATTGAAGTCTATGGGAGCGGAACAGGAAAAAAGTGCCCATTTTGAAGGCTTATATGCAGGTAATCAGCCATAAAAGTGGTACAAGGGTCTAAGTACTGCACTGGAGGACATGTATCAGCGGGAAAACCGTTTGTCTGTATGCTTTTCCAACGGGGAAAATACATGCATGCTCGGAAATAATTTGACGCATGCTCGGAAGCATAGAACTTAATTTTTTCGGCTCGTCTTAGTCTTTTACGTCACCGCGTTCTCGGCAGTGAAAAGTTCACTGGACTTTTGTGTGACCATGCGTATGCAAGACAGGGTTGAGAGGAGTTCCATCGGGAAAACCATTGTTTTTTTTTCCGAAAGGAAAGCCACTCGTGTGTATGTGGCATAAGGCCTGGTTCACACCTATGCAGGTTTCAATTTGCATATTCTAGGTGCATTTTGTGTTTTTCAATACACATTTTTGATCCATTGAAGTCTACGGAACCAGAAAAAAAGTCCCTGGTCCTTTCCATGCATAGATGTGAACGTGACCCATAAGAAACCATGTTAAATGGACTGTAGCGTGTTTCTGAAAAACTGAAAATGCACTAAAAAATACATAGATGTGAACCAGGCCCTAAGGAAATTTAGGGGGAAAAAAGGCCCTGTGACTCCACTGGTTAAGTGATATATTATGATATGCAATATATGTTATCATGTCAGTGCTCCTATAGATTGGAATAGTACTACATGACACAAAGGAGGGTTTTAGAGGACACATACCGTATAGACTAAAAAAGTGCTCTTTCCCTTTAAAGTATATCTTTTTTTTTTTTAACTCTCACATATTCTCAAAGGCTACTTATACTTTCAAGGCCTGAAGTCAGTTATGGAGCCGGCATTACATTTTTCATAGCGTTATTTAAACTTGGCTATAAAATCAAAATTATTGCTTTCAACTGTCGAGTACCAGCTCGAATTCCCTCTTTTGCGTTTAATTCTAGATACCATTTCAATTAAAATTGACCAGGAAAAATTCAGAGAATTTAATCAAAATCAATGTTATAAGTTATGGGGACAGGTCATATAAAGTAATCTTTGTGACTTCAAAGGGGCAAAATACATAATAGGCACAAATTAGATGCAAGATCTTAAATATTTTGCCTATGGACGATAGAGTTTGACCGTGAATACATCAATGTATATATTAATATGTCCAGACTGATTGACTGCCTTATGCCTATGTCGCCAATAAGACAGAGATGTGAAAAGAATTTAAAAAATAATACAACTTGTGTAGTATACTTGAAACATATGGATAACTTTTATCAAAGTGTGTTATGGAATCAGCATTATCTGAAAAAATAACTACCGTATTTGCCGACGTATAAGACGACTGGGCGTATAAGACGACCCCCTAATTTTCCAGCCAAAATGTTGGTTTTGGGATATACTCACCGTATAAGACTACCCCCTTCCTACTAGTCATGCCTCGCCTCACGGTGCCACTACATGCCAGACTGTGCCCCATTACATGCCAGACTGTGCCCCATTACATGCCAGACTGTGTCCCATTACATGCCAGACTATGCCCCATTACATGCCAGACTGTGCCCCATTACATTACATTACCCCTCCATTGTGCTGTTCTCCCCATCCGTGCTCGGCTCCGTGTCCCCCCTCGCTGTGCCCTTACCTTATCCACATGCAGAATCGCGGCCGTACTGTACGTTTTTTCAAAAGCCGCGCCTCCTACGTCTTCTGTTCCGTGATAGGCGGAACAGTCAGCTTCCCAGGAGGCACTGTGTTCAGTGTTCGCCTATCACGGAGGCCCTCTTGCCCGAGGACGAGAGGGCCTCCGTGATAGGCGGACACTAAACACAGGACGAGAGGGCCTCTGTGATAGGCGGACACTGAACACAGTGCCTCCTGGGAAGCTGAGTGTTCCACCTATCACGGAACAGAAGACGTAGGAGGCGCGGCTTTTGAAACATTCTGCATGTCTTTAGGATAAGGTAAGGTTAGGTTACCGGCGTATAAGACGACCCCCGACTTTCAAGAAGATTTTAAGGGGTTAGAAAGTCGTCGTATACGCCGGAAAATACTGTAGATGCATTTCTAGCTTCCAACCATACAATTTTTGGGACAACCAGAATACTTGGCAATCTCTGTTTTAGCAGTACATTGTTTCTCTAGACCAGGCTTTATGCACCAAAAACATATAAAAAAGAATTACTCTAGCTACATGCCTTGATCCCTATCTTTAATCCAACCCTAATGCCCTGTACACACGATTGGTCAATCCGATGAGAACGGTCTGATGGATTTTTCCATCATTTAACCAATGAAGCTGACTGATGGTCCGTCACGCCTACACACCATCAGTTAAAAAAACGATCCTGTCAGAACGCGGTGACGTAAAACACAACGACGTGCTGAAAAAAACGAAGTTCAATGCTTCCAAGCATGCGTCGACTTGATTCTGAGCATGTGTGGATTTTTAAACGATAAACGTGCCTACAAACAATAATATTTTTTCTATCGGTTAGGTATCCATCGGTTAATTTTAAAACAAGTTTCAAATTTTTTTAACCAATGGATAAATAACCAATGGGGCCCACACACGATCGGTTTGGTCTGATGAAAACGGTCTCATCGGATTGAACGATCGTGTGTACGTGGCATTAGACTGACCCTAACACATATCTTTTCTCTCATCTAAACCTTAAAACCTAACATCTACAATAATACTAACACATCTACCTGCCAACACTTAAGCTAGACCTCATGCTTATTGCTTAACCATCTTCAATTAAAGCTGAGCTTCATTCAATATTAAAATATGAGTCTAACATGCCCCCCCCCCTTTTCATCCGCATAGTAAGGTTCAATAGCCTGTTTAGTCTTGGGGGTGCTGAAAAGTACTTTTCTTGTTCTTAATTTCCTCTGATGGTTGGCCCTCCCATCCAGTCTCTTCTGAGCTATGACTAATCACCAATATATGGTTTGAAACACGTCAGCTGTTTTTCCCTGCCTTTGCCGAAACAGGAAGTGACTGTATTGGATTTTATCTGCCATTCAAGATATTAATAAAGATGCCTTCAATGGTGTTTAGCCGTCCAGGACTTTTCTTTTTTTTTTCCAGTCTCTTTTGCTCCTAGTATATGGAAGGCCTTTATCCTACTTGTGCAATGCAGGACTGGTGATTCTGCACTGTAAGTAATAAGAACAGAGAGGCCACGAGTGGTTGACTGGTGAAGAGTAGACCAGAGCTAGGCTTGGTGAGAGAATAGGTTTAAACAGAAAATATATTCTCCTGTGCTAGTGCGGAGGGCCTTAGTAAAAGATAGTAGTATTTCCTGAAGATATAATATATATATGTATAATCCCAATCTCGTTCTGCGATCCACCAATCAAAATCTCCTCCAGATACCGAAAGCCAACTACAAGTCCAAAGGAGAAAGGAGATTCGCGGTCCAAGGGCCTAGACTATGGAACGCTTTACCAACCAGCATTCGGTTGGAGAAGAACCACTTGGCGTTCAGGAGAAAGATCAAGACTCATCTCTTTTGATACCAAAGGAGACAGAAACAACAAGCGCCCAGAGGCGATTAAGTTTGCATGTGTTGCGCTATATACGTTTTCATTCATTCATTCATATATATCTATATATATATAGATATATAGATATAGAGAGAAAGAGTGATCATGCGTGGCCTGCTGCCTAGGCTGACTAGGGGAAGTCCAAAAGGCTATGTATGAAAGAAGAAGAAAAAAGTTTATTCTAAGCAAATTG